>NW_028158401.1:152500-199357 GCF_964263955.1 Coregonus lavaretus | reverse complement strand
TTTTTTATAATTTTTTGAAACAAGTTATTTTTTTCATTTCACTTCACCAATTTGGACTATTTTGTGTATGTCCATTACATGAAATCCAAATAAAAATCCATTTAAATTACAGGTTGTAATGCAACAAAATAGGAAAAAACGCCAAGGGGGATGAATACTTTTGCAAGGCACAGTAAGCTTAATGGGCCCTGGTCAAAAGCAGTGCACTATATAGGGAATATGGTGCCATTTGGGATGGAAGCCATGTATGTTCCAACTCAACACGTTTCATATAGAGATATCAGGCTGCAGAAAGAGAAGAAAAGCTAACATGGTGATAGTGAATTCATAACAGTAGGTTTTGTGTGTTTTGCTGATGAAAGACTAGGATGGACCACCAGTCAATAAATACACTGTGCTGCCTGCCAGGGTTAGTGCTAATTAAGACATGAACGAACACCCGATAGAACAGCATTGATCAGACTTCGGGCTTCAAACTGGGATTTGAGTTATCGACACGCGCACGCACGGACCCACGCAAGGACACACGCACACATTGTACAGGAAGAGCCTTGTGTATTGACTTATACTACCACAGTTTGTGGTTTGTGTGGGTGAGGTATTTACATAGAGCTGGTTCATAGGCTGCCGAGCGTGTGCATGTTCTTGTATGTGGTTAAAGGGGGGGGCGTTGTGCGTGAATGTGGTTTAACCATCTGAGTTGTCCTGTGTTGTTGGGGCTTTCTAATCTAAAGTTGAAGAGACACATTTTTGACGCAGACTTTCAGAATTAATAACCGTGAGGAAAAAACCATGATTTTTTTAAGCAAAACTCATCCACCCCCGTATTTCTCAATGTAATGCTTGAATAGTATTTCCTCAATAGCTCCATGGCACAGAAGTTTAACGTTTCTGACCAATGTACTACAGTTAATCAGGAATGCATTATGAGTCATTCATAATTGATTGTGTGTAACCCATTGGGCATTTTTTGCAGAATTTGTACTTTATGAAAGTAAAAACTATTGAAATGATTGAAATGTGTTTAAAATCAGTGGTTAGAACAGGTTCAAGGAACAGAAACAGAAACAGGAACAAAATCTATACTGTTCCGGAACAGAACCGTTATTTTAAAAGCATGGGAACCGGTTAATAACGTTCTTCTACGTTCCGGGCATTTTTTTCCAGTCCCACAAATAACGCAACAAAGAGCCAATACAAAGCCCTCCCCCTGTCAATAAGAAACCTCTTCCAGTGTCTGCCTGACAGCTGAACATCTTTGCCAGTGTGTGTAGGCTATCTGCCCCTCCCCCTCCGAAGCATAGCTGTAGCCCCTCCCCCTGAAGCATAGCTGTAGTCCCTCCCTCAGAAGCATAGCTGTAGTCCCTCCCCCTGAAGCATAGCTGTAGCCCCTCCCCCTCCAAAGCATAGCTGTAGCCCCTCCCCCTCCGAAGCATAGCTGTAGCCCCTCCCCCTGAAGCGTAGCTGTAGCCCCTCCCCCAGAAGCATAGCTGTAGCCCCTCCCCCTGAAGCATAGTTGTAGTCCCTCCCTCAGAAGCATAGCTGTAGTCCCTCCCCCTGAAGCATAGCTGTAGCCCCTCCCCCTGAAGCATAGCTGTAGCCCCTCCCCCTCCGAAGCATAGCTGTAGCCCCTCCCCCTGAAGCGTAGCTGTAGCCCCTCCCTCAGAAGCATAGCTGTAGCCTACTGACATTACAAGCGTGATTCAGAAGATAGGGAGAGAGATTTTTTATTAAAGAATGGATTAACTTTTTCAATGCTAGTTAGGGATACAATAGTTATCACATTTCACATTGGTTTTTATTAACTACAAAAAGGTAAGACGTGTTTTTAATTCTGGTGCCGCTCTGCCCACACAAGCTTGGTAGCTAGTTAGCTAGCTCCGGTCCAACGTTAAGCCAACTCTGACGTTCATAGCCATTCAGAGTTCCTCCATAGAAGCCGCTCCTCCCTAGGTATAATTCTGTGGGCCTAATTCAGATAATTCATGTCATAACAAGATGCCCAGCGCTTCAAGCCTCCTCCTCCTCCTCCTCCTCCTCCTCCTCCTCCACCCTCTCACTCCCCAACCGCAAAATGTCAGTTGCACCTTGCGCCCTACACTTGTCTTTCCATCACACATATAACCAAGTCACTGGGCTACAGCGGGGCTCCATAGCAAGCTGCTCTATCCGCACTGCATGAATGGCCAAGTCACTGGGCTACAGCGGGACTCCATAGCAAGCTGCTCTATCCGCACTGCATGAATGGCCAAGTCACTGAGCTACAGCGGGACTCCATAGCAAGCTGCTCTATCCGCACTGCATGAATGGCCAAGTCACTGGGCTACAGCGGGGCTCCATAGCAAGCTGCTCTATCCGGACTGCATGAATGGCCAAGTCACTGGGCTACAGCGGGGCTCCATAGCAAGCTGCTCTATCCGCACTGCATGAATGGCCAAGTCACTGGGCTACAGCGGGGCTCCATAGCAAGCTGCTCTATCCGCACTGCATGAATGGTCAAGTCACTGGGCTACAGCGTGCCCGCTCCATAGCAAGCTGCTCTATCCGCACTGCATGAATGGTCAAGTCACTGGGCTACAGCGTGGCTCCATAGCAAGCTGCTCTATCCGCACTGCATGAATGGCCAAGTCACTGGGCTACAGCGGGGCTCCATAGCAAGCTGCTCTATCCGCACTGCATGAATGGCCAAGTCACTGGGCTACAGCGTGCCCGCTCCATAGCAAGCTGCTCTATCCGCACTGCATGAATGGCCAAGTCACTGGGCTACAGCGTGCCCGCTCCATAGCAAGCTGCTCTATCCGCACTGCATGAATGGCCAAGTCACTGGGCTACAGCGGGGCTCCATAGCAAGCTGCTCTATCCGCACTGCATGAATGGCCAAGTCACTGGGCTACAGCGTGCCCGCTCCATAGCAAGCTGCTCTATCCGCACTGCATGAATGGCCAAGTCACTGGGATACAGCGTGCCCGCTCCATAGCAAGCTGCTCTATCCGCACTGCATGAATGGCCAAGTCACTGGGCTACAGCGTGCCCGCTCCATAGCAAGCTGCTCTATCCGCACTGCATGAATGGCCAAGTCACTGGGCTACAGCGGGGCTCCATAGCAAGCTGCTCTATCCGCACTGCATGAATGGCCAAGTCACTGGGCTACAGCGGGGCTCCATAGCAAGCTGCTCTATCCGCACTGCATGAATGGCCAAGTCACTGGGCTACAGCGGGGCTCCATAGCAAGCTGCTCTATCCGCACTGCATGAATGGCCAAGTCACTGGGCTACAGCGGGGCTCCATAGCAAGCTGCTCTATCCGCACTGCATGAATGGCCAAGTCACTGGGCTACAGCGTGCCCGCTCCATAGCAAGCTGCTCTATCCGCACTGCATGAATGGCCAAGTCACTGGGCTACAGCGTGCCCGCTCCATAGCAAGCTGCTCTATCCGCACTGCATGAATGGCCAAGTCACTGGGCTACAGCGGGGCTCCATAGCAAGCTGCTCTATCCGCACTGCATGAATGGCCAAGTCACTGGGCTACAGCGTGCCCGCTCCATAGCAAGCTGCTCTATCCGCACTGCATGAATGGCCAAGTCACTGGGCTACAGCGTGCCCGCTCCATAGCAAGCTGCTCTATCCGCACTGCATGAATGGCCAAGTCACTGGGCTACAGCGTGCCCGCTCCATAGCAAGCTGCTCTATCCGCACTGCATGAATGGCCAAGTCACTGGGCTACAGCGTGCCCGCTCCATAGCAAGCTGCTCTATCCGCACTGCATGAATGGCCAAGTCACTGGGCTACAGCGTGCCCGCTCCATAGCAAGCTGCTCTATCCGCACTGCATGAATGGCCAAGTCACTGGGCTACAGCGTGCCCGCTCCATAGCAAGCTGCTCTATCCGCACTGCATGAATGGCCAAGTCACTGGGCTACAGCGTGCCCGCTCCATAGCAAGCTGCTCTATCCGCACTGCATGAATGGCCAAGTCACTGGGCTACAGCGTGCCCGCTCCATAGCAAGCTGCTCTATCCGCACTGCATGAATGGCCAAGTCACTGGGCTACAGCGTGCCCGCTCCATAGCAAGCTGCTCTATCCGCACTGCATGAATGGCCAAGTCACTGAGCTACAGCGGGGCTCCATAGCAAGCTGCTCTATCCGCACTGCATGAATGGCCAAGTCACTGGGCTATAGCGTGCCCGCTCCATAGCAAGCTGCTCTATCCGCACTGCATGAATGGCCAAGTCACTGGGCTACAGCGGGGCTCCATAGCAAGCTGCTCTATCCGCACTGCATGAATGGCCAAGTCACTGGGCTACAGCGTGCCCGCTCCATAGCAAGCTGCTCTATCCGCACTGCATGAATGGCCAAGTCACTGGGCTATAGCGGGACTCCATAGCAAGCTGCTCTATCCGCACTGCATGAATGGCCAAGTCACTGAGCTACAGCGGGGCTCCATAGCAAGCTGCTCTATCCGCACTGCATGAATGGCCAAGTCACTGGGCTACAGCGTGCCCGCTCCATAGCAAGCTGCTCTATCCGCACTGCATGAATGGCCAAGTCACTGGGCTACAGCGTGCCCGCTCCATAGCAAGCTGCTCTATCCGCACTGCATGAATGGCCAAGTCACTGGGCTACAGCGTGCCCGCTCCATAGCAAGCTGCTCTATCCGCACTGCATGAATGGCCAAGTCACTGGGCTACAGCGTGCCCGCTCCATAGCAAGCTGCTCTATCCGCACTGCATGAATGGCCAAGTCACTGGGCTACAGCGTGCCCGCTCCATAGCAAGCTGCTCTATCCGCACTGCATGAATGGCCAAGTCACTGAGCTACAGCGGGGCTCCATAGCAAGCTGCTCTATCCGCACTGCATGAATGGCCAAGTCACTGGGCTATAGCGTGCCCGCTCCATAGCAAGCTGCTCTATCCGCACTGCATGAATGGCCAAGTCACTGGGCTACAGCGGGGCTCCATAGCAAGCTGCTCTATCCGCACTGCATGAATGGCCAAGTCACTGGGCTACAGCGTGCCCGCTCCATAGCAAGCTGCTCTATCCGCACTGCATGAATGGCCAAGTCACTGGGCTATAGCGGGACTCCATAGCAAGCTGCTCTATCCGCACTGCATGAATGGCCAAGTCACTGAGCTACAGCGGGGCTCCATAGCAAGCTGCTCTATCCGCACTGCATGAATGGCCAAGTCACTGGGCTACAGCGGGGCTCCATAGCAAGCTGCTCTATCCGCACTGCATGAATGGCCAAGTCACTGGGCTATAGCGTGCCCGCTCCATAGCAAGCTGCTCTATCCGCACTGCATGAATGGCCAAGTCACTGGGCTACAGCGGGGCTCCATAGCAAGCTGCTCTATCCGCACTGCATGAATGGCCAAGTCACTGGGCTACAGCGGGGCTCCATAGCAAGCTGCTCTATCCGCACTGCATGAATGGCCAAGTCACTGGGCTACAGCGTGCCCGCTCCATAGCAAGCTGCTCTATCCGCACTGCATGAATGGCCAAGTCACTGAGCTACAGCAAGACTCCATAGCAAGCTGCTCTATCCGCACTGCATGAATGGCCAAGTCACTGGGCTACAGCGGGGCTCCATAGCAAGCTGCTCTATCCGCACTGCATGAATGGCCAAGTCACTGGGCTACAGCGGGGCTCCATAGCAAGCTGCTCTATCCGCACTGCATGAATGGCCAAGTCACTGGGCTATAGCGTGCCCGCTCCATAGCAAGCTGCTCTATCCGCACTGCATGAATGGCCAAGTCACTGGGCTACAGCGGGGCTCCATAGCAAGCTGCTCTATCCGCACTGCATGAATGGCCAAGTCACTGGGCTACAGCGGGGCTCCATAGCAAGCTGCTCTATCCGCACTGCATGAATGGCCAAGTCACTGGGCTACAGCGTGCCCGCTCCATAGCAAGCTGCTCTATCCGCACTGCATGAATGGCCAAGTCACTGGGCTATAGCGGGACTCCATAGCAAGCTGCTCTATCCGCACTGCATGAATGGCCAAGTCACTGAGCTACAGCGTGGCTCCATAGCAAGCTGCTCTATCCGCACTGCATGAATGGCCAAGTCACTGGGCTACAGCGTGCCCGCTCCATAGCAAGCTGCTCTATCTGCACTGCATGAATGGCCAAGTCACTGGGCTACAGCGTGACTCCATAGCAAGCTGCTCTATCCTCACTGCATGAATGGCCAAGTCACTGGGCTACAGCGTGCCCGCTCCATAGCAAGCTGCTCTATCCGCACTGCATGAATGGCCAAGTCACTGGGCTATAGCGTGTCCGCTCCATAGCAAGCTGCTCTATCCGCACTGCATGAATGGCCAAGTCACTGGGCTACAGCGTGCCCGCTCCATAGCAAGCTGCTCTATCCGCACTGCATGAATGGCCAAGTCACTGGGCTACAGCGTGCCCGCTCCATAGCAAGCTGCTCTATCCGCACTGCATGAATGGCCAAGTCACTGGGCTACAGCGGGGCTCCATAGCAAGCTGCTCTATCCGCACTGCATGAATGGCCAAGTCACTGGGCTACAGCGTGCCCGCTCCATAGCAAGCTGCTCTATCCGCACTGCATGAATGGCCAAGTCACTGGGCTATAGCGTGCCCGCTCCATAGCAAGCTGCTCTATCTGCACTGCATGAATGGCCAAGTCACTGAGCTACAGCGTGCCCGCTCCATAGCAAGCTGCTCTATCTGCACTGCATGAATGGCCAAGTCACTGGGCTACAGCGTGCCCGCTCCATAGCAAGCTGCTCTATCCGCACTGCATGAATGGCCAAGTCACTGGGCTATAGCGTGCCCGCTCCATAGCAAGCTGCTCTATCCGCACTGCATGAATGGCCAAGTCACTGGGCTATAGCGTGCCCGCTCCATAGCAAGCTGCTCTATCCGCACTGCATGAATGGCCAAGTCACTGGGCTACAGCGTGCCCGCTCCATAGCAAGCTGCTCTATCCGCACTGCATGAATGGCCAAGTCACTGGGCTAAAGCGTGCCCGCTCCATAGCAAGCTGCTCTATCCGCACTGCATGAATGGCCAAGTCACTGGGCTATAGCGTGCCCGCTCCATAGCAAGCTGCTCTATCCGCACTGCATGAATGGCCAAGTCACTGGGCTACAGCGTGCCCGCTCCATAGCAAGCTGCTCTATCCGCACTGCATGAATGGCCAAGTCACTGGGCTACAGCGTGCCCGCTCCATAGCAAGCTGCTCTATCCGCACTGCATGAATGGCCAAGTCACTGGGCTACAGCGTGCCCGCTCCATAGCAAGCTGCTCTATCCGCACTGCATGAATGGCCAAGTCACTGGGCTATAGCGTGCCCGCTCCATAGCAAGCTGCTCTATCCGCACTGCATGAATGGCCAAGTCACTGGGCTATAGCGTGCCCGCTCCATAGCAAGCTGCTCTATCCGCACTGCATGAATGGCCAAGTCACTGGGCTACAGCGTGCCCGCTCCATAGCAAGCTGCTCTATCCGCACTGCATGAATGGCCAAGTCACTGGGCTACAGCGGGGCTCCATAGCAAGCTGCTCTATCCGCACTGCATGAATGGTCAAGTCATTTCATGTTGAGCTAAATGTTTTAAAAAATTTGTTTAATGATTTTGGAGGTTTAAAAAGGAACAGAAAGCAACGATATAAACTGGTACTTATTTTTTTGGGAACCGGTTCAAAACTTTATTTTGCTGGTCGGAAGAGTGGAACCAAAAAAATAATGGTTGTGTTCAGAACGAAACGATTGGAAGAAAATGTCAGTTCCAAGCGCTGGTTTAAAACACAGGCTGTATTAATGTAGAAGTTTGTAACCTAATGGCAATGTTAAAAGCTCAGTGTTCCTATTATTTTCTACCAGCTCTCTTTTCACATTCATTCTTTAGATACGGTAGAAACATTCTTCCAGATATATGCATATCTGGACCCACGCCGCTGCCCCAGTCCTGGCCCCTCCTGTTCCTAACTCTGACCAAGTCCCAGATGGCACCTTATTCCCTACATAGTGCACTACTTTTGACCAGAGCCCGCATAGGGTTCTCGTAAAAAGTAGTGCACTATATAGGGAATAGGGTGCCATCTGGGACGTAGCATCAGTGATTTCATCAGCAGCACGGCCGGCGACTGGAAAAATACTAATCTGTGAAAATCATTAACGTAAAGTAAAGGCATCTCCATCCCCTCTCGGAATGTGTCCCAAATAGCAGCCTATTCCCTACATAGTACACTACCAATAGGGCTCTGGCTAAAAGTAGTGCACTATGTAGGGAATAGGGTGCTATTTGGGACACTCGCTCTCTCCTGCCTGGCTGGTTCCATCCAGAGGCTCTGTGCTCCTTTTAAAAAGCAGCTAGGGGCACCGCTATGATGATCCATAAAGATCAGCTCTGCAGCTTGACACCAGATGACATATAGCTTTAATTACCCTGCTACTGGCTGGCTGGCTGGCTGGCTGGCTGGCTGGCTGGCTGACTGGCTGGCTGGCTGACTGGCTGGCTGGCTGGCTGGCTGACTGGCTGGCTGACTGGCTGACTGGCTGACTGGCTGACTGGCTGGCTGACTGGCTCTCTGGCTGGGGTTATTGTTAGAAAATGACAGTGTTTATGAAAAAGTGGCTGTGGGTGTGGATGTCCAGACTGCCTGGGGTTTCAGGCAGGACTTGCCTGGTCGGTGGAGCCCACACTCCCTGAATGTCTGTGGGGGATTACTGGGCTTTACCTCGCCCTGCCCACCCGTCCATCTCCTTGATTTGTGTCTCCCCGCATGGGAACCAGGTGGTCCTCCCATGCTTCACCAGCCCTGTGTTCTCTGTTAACTGTAGCTAGACCCATGGCTGGAACTGTTCTCTGTTTACTGTAGCTAGGCCCATGGCTGGAACTGTTCTCTGTTTACTGTACTGTAGCTAGGCCCATGGCTGGAACTGTTCTCTGTTTACTGTAGCTAGGCCCATGGCTGGAACTGTTCTCTGTTTACTGTACTGTAGCTAGACCCATGGCTGGAACTGTTCTCTGTTTACTGTAGCTAGGCCCATGGCTGGAACTGTTCTCTGTTTACTGTACTGTAGCTAGGCCCATGGCTGGAACTGTTCTCTGTTTACTGTACTGTAGCTAGGCCCATGGCTGGAACTGTTCTCTGTTTACTGTACTGTAGCTAGACCCATGGCTGGAACTGTTCTCTGTTTACTGTACTGTAGCTAGGCCCATGGCTGGAACTGTTCTCTGTTTACTGTAGCTAGGCCCATGGCTGGAACTGTTCTCTGTTTACTGTAGCTAGGCCCATGGCTGGAACTGTTCTCTGTTTACTGTACTGTAGCTAGGCCCATGGCTGGAACTGTTCTCTGTTTACTGTAGCTAGGCCCATGGCTGGAACTGTTCTCTGTGTACTGTACTGTAGCTAGGCCCATGGCTGGAACTGTTCTCTGTTTACTGTAGCTAGGCCCATGGCTGGAACTGTTCTCTGTTTACTGTACTGTAGCTAGACCCATGGCTGGAACTGTTTTCTGTTTACTGTACTGTAGCTAGGCCCATGGCTGGAACTGTTCTCTGTTTACTGTACTGTAGCTAGGCCCATGGCTGGAACTGTTCTCTGTTTACTGTAGCTAGGCCCATGGCTGGAACTGTTCTCTGTTTACTGTACTGTAGCTAGACCCATGGCTGGAACTGTTCTCTGTTTACTGTAGCTAGGCCCATGGCTGGAACTGTTCTCTGTTTACTGTAGCTAGACCCATGGCTGGAACTGTTCTCTGTTTACTGTAGCTAGGCCCATGGCTGGAACTGTTCTCTGTTTACTGTAGCTAGGCCCATGGCTGGAACTGTTCTCTGTTTACTGTAGCTAGGCCCATGGCTGGAACTGTTCTCTGGTTACTGTAGCTAGGCCCATGGCTGGAACTGTTCTCTGTTTACTGTACTGTAGCTAGGCCCATGGCTGGAACTGTTCTCTGTTTACTGTAGCTAGGCCCATGGCTGGAACTGTTCTCTGTTTACTGTACTGTAGCTAGGCCCATGGCTGGAACTGTTCTCTGTTTACTGTAGCTAGGCCCATGGCTGGAACTGTTCTCTGTTTACTGTACTGTAGCTAGGCCCATGGCTGGAACTGTTCTCTGTTTACTGTAGCTAGACCCATGGCTGGAACTGTTCTCTGTTTACTGTAGCTAGGCCCATGGCTGGAACTGTTCTCTATTTACTGTAGCTAGGCCAATGGCTGGAACTGTTCTCTGTTTACTGTACTGTAGCTAGGCCAATGGCTGGAACTGTTCTCTGTTTACTGTAGCTAGACCCATGGCTGGAACTGTTCTCTGTTTAATGTACTGTAGCTAGGCCCATGGCTGGAACTGTTCTCTGTTTACTGTACTGTAGCTAGACCCATGGCTGGAACTGTTCTCTGTTTACTGTAGCTAGGCCCATGGCTGGAACTGTTCTCTGTTTACTGTAGCTAGGCCCATGGCTGGAACTGTTCTCTGTTTACTGTACTGTAGCTAGACCCATGGCTGGAACTGTTCTCTGTTTACTGTAGCTAGACCCATGGCTGGAACTGTTCTCTGTTTACTGTAGCTAGGCCCATGGCTGGAACTGTTCTCTGTTTACTGTAGCTAGGCCCATGGCTGGAACTGTTCTCTGTTTACTGTACTGTAGCTAGACCCATGGCTGGAACTGTTCTCTGTTTACTGTACTGTAGCTAGGCCCATGGCTGGAACTGTTCTCTATTTACTGTAGCTAGGCCCATGGCTGGAACTGTTCTCTGTTTACTGTACTGTAGCTAGGCCCATGGTTGGAACTGTTCTCTGTTTACTGTACTGTAGCTAGGCCCATGGCTGGAACTGTTCTCTATTTACTGTAGCTAGGCCCATGGCTGGAACTGTTCTCTGTTTACTGTACTGTAGCTAGGCCAATGGCTGGAACTGTTCTCTGTTTACTGTAGCTAGACCCATGGCTGGAACTGTTCTCTGTTTACTGTACTGTAGCTAGGCCCATGGCTGGAACTGTTCTCTGTTTACTGTACTGTAGCTAGACCCATGGCTGGAACTGTTCTCTGTTTACTATAGCTAGGCCCATGGCTGGAACTGTTCTCTGTTTACTGTACTGTAGCTAGGCCCATGGCTGGAACTCTTCTCTGTTTACTGTAGCTAGGCCCATGGCTGGAACTGTTCTCTGTTTACTGTAGCTAGGCCCATGGCTGGAACTGTTCTCTGTTTACTGTACTGTAGCTAGGCCCATGGCTGGAACTGTTCTCTGTTTACTGTACTGTAGCTAGGCCCATGGCTGGAACTGTTCTCTGTTTACTGTAGCTAGACCCATGGCTGGAACTGTTCTCTGTTTACTGTAGCTAGGCCCATGGCTGGAACTGTTCTCTGGTTACTGTAGCTAGGCCCATGGCTGGAACTGTACTCTGTTTACTGTACTGTAGCTAGGCCCATGGCTGGAACTGTTCTCTGTTTACTGTAGCTAGGCCCATGGAAGGAACTGTTCTCTGTTTACTGTACTGTAGCTAGGCCCATGGCTGGAACTGTTCTCTGTTTACTGTACTGTAGCTAGGCCCATGGCTGGAACTGTTCTCTGGTTACTGTAGCTAGGCCCATGGCTGGAACTGTTCTCTGTTTACTGTACTGTAGCTAGACCCATGGCTGGAACTGTTCTCTGTTCTCTGTTTACTGTAGCTAGGCCCATGGCTGGAACTGTTCTCTGTTTACTGTACTGTAGCTAGGCCCATGGCTGGAACTGTTCTCTGTTTACTGTACTGTAGCTAGGCCCATGGCTGGAACTGTTCTCTGTTTACTGTAGCTAGGCCCATGGCTGGAACTGTTCTCTGTTTACTGTAGCTAGGTCCATGGCTGGAACTGTTCTCTGTTTACTGTAGCTAGGCCCATGGCTGGAACTGTTCTCTGTTTACTGTACTGTAGCTAGGCCCATGGCTGGAACTGTTCTCTGTTTACTGTACTGTAGCTAGGCCCATGGCTGGAACTGTACTCTGTTTACTGTACTGTAGCTAGGCCCATGGCTGGAACTGTTCTCTGTTTACTGTAGCTAGGCCCATGGCTGGAACTGTTCTCTGTTTACTGTACTGTAGCTAGGCCCATGGCTGGAACTGTTCTCTGTTTACTGTACTGTAGCTAGGCCCATGGCTGGAACTGTTCTCTGGTTACTGTAGCTAGGCCCATGGCTGGAACTGTTCTCTGTTTACTGTACTGTAGCTAGACCCATGGCTGGAACTGTTCTCTCTTTACTGTACTGTAGCTAGGCCCATGGCTGGAACTGTTCTCTGTTTACTGTAGCTAGGCCCATGGCTGGAACTGTTCTCTGTTTACTGTACTGTAGCTAGGCCCATGGCTGGAACTGTTCTCTGTTTACTGTACTGTAGCTAGGCCCATGGCTGGAACTGTTCTCTGTTTACTGTAGCTAGGCCCATGGCTGGAACTGTTCTCTGTTTACTGTACTGTAGCTAGGCCCATGGCTGGAACTGTTCTCTGTTTACTGTACTGTAGCTAGGCCCATGGCTGGAACTGTTCTCTGTTTACTGTAGCTAGGCCCATGGCTGGAACTGTTCTCTGTTTACTGTAGCTAGGTCCATGGCTGGAACTGTTCTCTGTTTACTGTAGCTAGGCCCATGGCTGGAACTGTTCTCTGTTTACTGTACTGTAGCTAGGCCCATGGCTGGAACTGTTCTCTGTTTACTGTACTGTAGCTAGGCCCATGGCTGGAACTGTTCTCTGTTTACTGTAGCTAGGCCAATGGCTGGAACTGTTTTCTGTGTACTGTAGCTAGGCCCATGGCTGGAACTGTTCTCTGTTTACTGTACTGTAGCTAGGCCCATGGCTAGAAATGTTCTCTGTTTACTGTAGCTAGACCCATGGCTGGAACTGTTCTCTGTTTACTGTAGCTAGGCCCATGGCTGGAACTGTTCTCTGTTTACTGTAGCTAGGCCCATGGCTGGAACTGTTCTCTGTTTACTGTACTGTAGCTAGGCCCATGGCTGGAACTGTTCTCTGTTTACTGTACTGTAGCTAGGCCAATGGCTGGAACTGTTCTCTGTGTACTGTAGCTAGACCCATGGCTGGAACTGTTCTCTGTTTACTGTACTGTAGCTAGGCCCATGGCTGGAACTGTTCTCTGTTTACTGTAGCTAGGCCCATGGCTGGAACTGTTCTCTGTTTACTGTACTGTAGCTAGGCCCATGGCTGGAACTGTTCTCTGTTTACTGTACTGTAGCTAGGCCCATGGCTGGAACTGTTCTCTGTTTACTGTACTGTAGCTAGGCCCATGGCTGGAACTGTTCTCTGTTTACTGTAGCTAGGCCAATGGCTGGAACTGTTCTCTGTGTACTGTAGCTAGGCCCATGGCTGGAACTGTTCTCTGTTTACTGTACTGTAGCTAGGCCAATGGCTGGAACTGTTCTCTGTTTACTGTACTGTAGCTAGGCCCATGGCTGGAACTGTTCTCTGTTTACTGTACTGTAGCTAGGCCCATGGCTGGAACTGTTCTCTGTTTACTGTACTGTAGCTAGGCCAATGGCTGGAACTGTTCTCTGTGTACTGTAGCTAGGCCCATGGCTGGAACTGTTCTCTGTTTACTGTAGCTAGACCCATGGCTGGAACTGTTCTCTGTTTACTGTACTGTAGCTAGGCCCATGGCTGGAACTGTTCTCTGTTTACTGTAGCTAGGCCCATGGCTGGTACTGTTCTCTGTTTACTGTACTGTAGCTAGGCCCATGGCTGGAACTTTTCTCTGTTTACTGTAGCTAGGCCCATGGCTGGAACTGTTCTCTGTTTACTGTAGCTAGGCCCATGGCTGGAACTGTTCTCTGTTTACTGTAGCTAGGCCCATGGCTGGAACTGTTCTCTGTTTACTGTACTGTAGCTAGGCCCATGGCTGGAACTGTTCTCTGTTTACTGTACTGTAGCTAGGCCCATGGCTGGAACTGTTCTCTGTTTACTGTACTGTAGCTAGGCCCATGGCTGGAACTGTTCTCTGTTTACTGTAGCTAGGCCCATGGCTGGAACTGTTCTCTGTTTACTGTACTGTAGCTAGGCCCATGGCTGGAACTGTTCTCTGTTTACTGTACTGTAGCTAGGCCCATGGCTGGAACTGTTCTCTGTTTACTGTAGCTAGGCCCATGGCTGGAACTGTTCTCTGTTTACTGTAGCTAGGCCCATGGCTGGAACTGTTCTCTGTTTACTGTACTGTAGCTAGGCCCATGGCTGGAACTGTTCTCTGTTTACTGTAGCTAGGCCCATGGCTGGAACTGTTCTCTGTTTACTGTACTGTAGCTAGACCCATGGCTGGAACTGTTCTCTGTTTACTTTAGCTAGGCCCATGGCTGGAACTGTTCTCTGTTTACTGTACTGTAGCTAGGCCCATGGCTGGAACTGTTCTCTGTTTACTGTAGCTAGGCCCATGGCTGGAACTGTTCTCTGTTTACTGTACTGTAGCTAGGCCCATGGCTGGAACTGTTCTCTGTTTACTGTACTGTAGCTAGGCCCATGGCTGGAACTGTTCTCTGTTTACTGTAGCTAGGCCCATGGCTGGAACTGTTATCTGTTTACTGTAGCTAGGCCCATGGCTGGAACTGTTCTCTGTTTACTGTACTGTAGCTAGGCCCATGGCTGGAACTGTTCTCTGTTTACTGTACTGTAGCTAGGCCCATGGCTGGAAATGTTCTCTGTTTACTGTAGCTAGACCCATGGCTGGAACTGTTCTCTGTTTACTGTAGCTAGGCCCATGGCTGGAACTGTTCTCTGTTTACTGTACTGTAGCTAGGTCCATGGCTGGAACTGTTCTCTGTTTACTGTAGCTAGGCCCATGGCTGGAACTGTTCTCTGTTTACTGTAGCTAGGCCCATGGCTGGAACTGTTCTCTGTTTACTGTACTGTAGCTAGGCCCATGGCTGGAACTGTTCTCTGTTTACTGTAGCTAGACCCATGGCTGGAACTGTTCTCTGTTTACTGTAGCTAGACCCATGGCTGGAACTGTTCTCTGTTTACTGTACTGTAGCTAGGCCCATGGCTGGAACTGTTCTCTGTTTACTGTACTGTAGCTAGGCCCATGGCTGGAACTGTTCTCTGTTTACTGTAGCTAGACCCATGGCTGGAACTGTTCTCTGTTTACTGTAGCTAGACCCATGGCTGGAACTGTTCTCTGTTTACTGTAGCTAGGCCCATGGCTGGAACTGTTCTCTGTTTACTGTAGCTAGGCCCATGGCTGGAACTGTTCTCTGTTTACTGTACTGTAGCTAGGCCCATGGCTGGAACTGTTCTCTGTTTACTGTAGCTAGGCCCATGGCTGGAACTGTTCTCTGTTTACTGTACTGTAGCTAGGCCCATGGCTGGAACTGTTCTCTGTTTACTGTACTGTAGCTAGGCCCATGGCTGGAACTGTTCTCTGTTTACTGTAGCTACGTCCATGGCTGGAACTGTTCTCTGTTTACTGTAGCTAGACCCATGGCTGGAACTGTTCTCTGTTTACTGTAGCTAGGCCCATGGCTGGAACTGTTCTCTGTTTACTGTAGCTAGGCCCATGGCTGGAACTGTTCTCTGTTTACTGTAGCTAGGCCCATGGCTGGAACTGTTCTCTGTTTACTGTACTGTAGCTAGGCCCATGGCTGGAACTGTTCTCTGTTTACTGTACTGTAGCTAGACCCATGGCTGGAACTGTTCTCTGTTTACTGTACTGTAGCTAGGCCCATGGCTGGAACTGTTCTCTGTTTACTGTACTGTAGCTAGGCCCATGGCTGGAACTGTTCTCTGTTTACTGTACTGTAGCTAGGCCCATGGCTGGAACTGTTCTCTGTTTACTGTATTGTAGCTAGGCCCATGGCTGGAACTGTTCTCTGTTTACTGTACTGTAGCTAGACCCATGGCTGGAACTGTTCTCTGTTTACTGTAGCTAGACCCATGGCTGGAACTGTTCTCTGTTTACTGTAGCTAGGCCCATGGCTGGAACTGTTCTCTGTTTACTGTACTGTAGCTAGGCCCACGGCTGGAACTGTTCTCTGTTTACTGTAGCTAGGCCCATGGCTGGAACTGTTCTCTGTTTACTGTAGCTAGACCCATGGCTGGAACTGTTCTCTGTTTACTGTAGCTAGACCCATGGCTGGAACTGTTCTCTGTTTACTGTAGCTAGGCCCATGGCTGGAACTGTTCTCTGTTTACTGTACTGTAGCTAGGCCCATGGCTGGAACTGTTCTCTGTTTACTGTACTGTAGCTAGAACCATGGCTGGAACTGTTCTCTGTTTACTGTAGCTAGGCCCATGGCTGGAACTGTTCTCTGTTTACTGTACTGTAGCTAGGCCCATGGCTGGAACTGTTCTCTGTTTACTGTAGCTAGACCCATGGCTGGAACTGTTCTCTGTTTACTGTAGCTAGGCCCATGGCTGGAACTGTTCTCTGTTTACTGTACTGTAGCTAGGCCCATGGCTGGAACTGTTCTCTGTTTACTGTACTGTAGCTAGGCCCATGGCTGGAACTGTTCTCTGTTTACTGTACTGTAGCTAGTCCCATGGCTGGAACTGTTCTCTGTTTACTGTATTGTAGCTAGGCCCATGGCTGGAACTGTTCTCTGTTTACTGTACTGTAGCTAGACCCATGGCTGGAACTGTTCTCTGTTTACTGTAGCTAGACCCATGGCTGGAACTGTTCTCTGTTTACTGTAGCTAGGCCCATGGCTGGAACTGTTCTCTGTTTACTGTACTGTAGCTAGGCCCACGGCTGGAACTGTTCTCTGTTTACTGTAGCTAGGCCCATGGCTGGAACTGTTCTCTGTTTACTGTAGCTAGACCCATGGCTGGAACTGTTCTCTGTTTACTGTAGCTAGACCCATGGCTGGAACTGTTCTCTGTTTACTGTAGCTAGGCCCATGGCTGGAACTGTTCTCTGTTTACTGTACTGTAGCTAGGCCCATGGCTGGAACTGTTCTCTGTTTACTGTACTGTAGCTAGAACCATGGCTGGAACTGTTCTCTGTTTACTGTAGCTAGGCCCATGGCTGGAACTGTTCTCTGTTTACTGTACTGTAGCTAGGCCCATGGCTGGAACTGTTCTCTGTTTACTGTAGCTAGACCCATGGCTGGAACTGTTCTCTGTTTACTGTAGCTAGGCCCATGGCTGGAACTGTTCTCTGTTTACTGTACTGTAGCTAGGCCCATGGCTGGAACTGTTCTCTGTTTACTGTATTGTAGCTAGAACCATGGCTGGAACTGTTCTCTGTTTACTGTAGCTAGGCCCATGGCTGGAACTGTTCTCTGTTTACTGTACTGTAGCTAGGCCCATGGCTGGAACTGTTCTCTGTTTACTGTAGCTAGACCCATGGCTGGAACTGTTCTCCTTTTACTGTAGCTAGACCCATCGCTGGAACTGTTCTCTGTTTACTGTAGCTAGACCCATGGCTGGAACTGTTCTCTGTTTACTGTAGCTAGACCCATGGCTGGAACTGTTCTCTGTTTACTGTACTGTAGCTAGGTCCATGGCTGGAACTGTTCTCTGTTTACTGTACTGTAGCTAGGCCCATGGCTGGAACTGTTCTCTGTAGTCTATAGTGTGTCTATATATTGACTCTGTAGTCTATAGTGTGACTATATATTGTCTCTGTAGTCTATAGTGTGACTATATATTGTCTCTGTAGTCTATAGTGTGACTATATATTGTCTCTGTAGTCTATAGTGTGACTATATATTGTCTCTGTAGTCTATAGTGTGACTATATATTGTCTCTGTAGTCTGTAGTCTATATATTGTCTCTGTAGTCTATAGTGTGACTATATATTGTCTCTGTAGTCTATAGTGTGACTATATATTGTCTCTGTAGTCTTCAGTGTGACTATATATTGTCTCTGTAGTCTATGGTGTGACTATATATTGTCTCTGTAGTCTATAGTGTGACTATATATTGTCTCTGTAGTCTATATTGTGACTATATATTGTCTCTGTAGTCTATAGTGTGACTATATATTGTCTCTGTAGTCTATAGTGTGACTATATATTGTCTCTGTAGTCTATAGTGTGTCTATATATTGTCTCTGTAGTCTATAGTGTGACTCTATATTGTCTCTGTAGTCTGTGGTGTGACTATATATTGTCTCTATAGTCTATATATTGTCTCTGTAGTCTATAGTGTGACTATATATTGTCTCTGTAGTCTTTAGTGTCTATATATTGTCTCTGTAGTCTATAGTGTGACTCTATATTGTCTCTGTAGTCTATAGTGTGACTATATATTGTCTCTGTAGTCTATAGTGTGACTATATATTGTCTCTGTAGTCTATAGTGTGTCTATATATTGTCTCTGTAGTCTATAGTGTGACTATATATTGTCTCTGTAGTCTATAGTGTGACTATATATTGTCTCTGTAGTCTATAGTGTGTCTATATATTGTCTCTGTAGTCTATAGTGTGACTATATATTGTCTCTGTAGTCTATAGTGTGACTATATATTGTCTCTGTAGTCTATAGTGTGACTATATATTGTCTCTGTAGTCTATAGTGTGACTATATATTGTCTCTGTAGTCTATAGTGTGACTATATATTGTCTCTGTAGTCTATAGTGTCTATATATTGTCTCTGTAGTCTATAGTGTGACTATATATTGTCTCTGTAGTCTATAGTGTCTATATATTGTCTCTGTAGTCTATAGTGTGACTCTATATTGTCTCTGTAGTCTATAGTGTGACTATATATTGTCTCTGTAGTCTATAGTGTGACTATATATTGTCTCTGTAGTCTATAGTGTCTATATATTGTCTATATATTGTCTCTGTAGTCTATGGTATGACTATTGTATTATGTGTATTAGGACGAAAGGTTAAAAAGTGAAAAGAGGTGCTGGTGACTGACTACATTGAGGTGGATGGTGACTGACTACATTGAGTTGGATGGTGACTGACTACATTGAGGTGGATGGTGACTGACTACATTGAGGTGGATGGTGACTGACTACATTGAGGTGGATGGTGACTGACTACATTGAGGTGGATGGTGACTGACTACATTGAGGTGGATGGTGACTGACTACATTGAGGTGGATGGTGACTGACTACATTGAGGTGGATGGTGACTGACTACATTGAGGTGGATGGTGACTGACTACATTGAGGTGGATGGTGACTGACTACATTGAGGTGGATGGTGACTGACTACATTGAGGTGGATGGTGACTGACTACATTGAGGTGGATGTTAGGGGAGGGACGGGGCAGCAGGGGGCGGAGTCCCAGGGATGTGAACAATCTTGCCAGAGGGGAAACTTTTTATCTCGTGTCGATGCAAAACTAAAGTGGCACAATGAGAGGGATGGGATGTCATTACTGCCGAGCACAGGTCTTTAGGGCCCTGAGGCTGCTGGATCTGACACCTCTATGCACCGCTGTGTGTGTGTGTGTGTGTTCGTTTGTGTGTGTGTGTGTTCGTTTGTGTGTGTGTGTGTGTTCGCCAGTCAATTCAAATATTGGCATTCATTTTTCTTTCCTTCTTCTTCTTGTTGGAAAACCTTTGACCTTTCTCCTTATAGGTCATATAATTAATAGTGGAGTTTGATCTTTTGGACTTGATCGAACTGCCACTCCAGACGACAATGGGTCCCGACAATCTTTTATTTGATTTTGAAGTATAGTACTTGAAGTATAGCCTTTTTGAGCTCCTATTTTCCTGTTCCACTGTCCTGGTTCAATATAGTACTCAGAAATGATGTCCTTGTGGAAGTCAATGAAGTGGCATTAAAACCATTTCCAGCAGTGGCCTTAAAAAGGGTCACACATGGCTCAAAACTGTTCCAATTCCCAGAAAAATAAATGAATGGGAAAAAAAAAACACACACACAATAAAAGCCCAACCTTAGTAGGTTGACTGAATGTGCACCTCCATTAATGTCCACTGTTGCGCAATAGAGAAGCCATTATAAGGATGAAGTCGTGACGCAGGTCTGTGTTATTCTAGACGACGACTTAACCATGGACAGGAAATTAAAGAGACAAGGGAATCACTAAGACTGTACCCCAAGTGGCACCCTATCATCTACACAGTGCACTACGGGTGCATTATATAGGGAATAGGTTGCTAGTTGGGATGTAGCCTATGTCTAAGTGTTCCCTTTCTTTATCTACAGTGATGTGATTTTGAGCTTTTGTAGGAATTTTATTGAGCCTTTCATTAAATGAGGTCCTTAACCATCAGCTCACAATGACAGTAGGTGAGGAGAGCAATCTGCATCCCAAATGGCACCCTATTCCCTATATAATGGCGCAGTGGTCTAAGGCACTGCATCGCAGTGCTAACTGTGCCACTAGAGATCCTGGTTCGAATCCAGGCTCTGTCGCAGCCGGCCGCGACCGGGAGACTCATGGGCGGCGCACAATTGGCCCAGCGTCGTCCAGGGTAGGGGAGGGAATGGCCGGCAGGGATGTAGCTCAGTTGATAGAGCATGGCGTTTGCAACGCCAGGGTTGTGGGTTCATTTCCCACGGGGGGCCAGTATAAAAAAACAAACAAACAAACAAAAAATTGTATTCACTAACTGTAAGTCGCTCTGGATAAGAGCGTCTGCTAAATGACTAAAATGTAAATGTAAAATAATGCACTTATTTTGACCATGGCCTGTAGTGTGTACTATGTAGGTGATGGGGTGCCGTCTGGGACTCAGTCCAAGAACATGCATTGTTACACATATTGAACACCAACTGTACAGTTGACCTATACAATGTCTATATAATAACGTCTGGAAGGATTTCTGAGGAAGTCGAAGCATTGATTCCATTAAATTGGTGTCTGTCAGCCCTCACGTGGCTGCTGAGCGGACTTGAATGCAGTTTCTTTCAGACCTGTCTATGCATTCATTGACTGTTCTATTGTCCCATATAATGAGTAGAGCCGGAAAGTAACATTAGAACACTTGAAGGTCTTTCGGTTCCTAGACTCATTATACAGAGGAACTATTCGAACGAACTTGATTCATTCTCAATCCCTTTAGAAGAACTAGCAGTCGCGCGTCATTACTGCGAGGTGGCGTGCGACTGGCCATGAATGGGCTTTGTCCTCTTCTGGTTTGTGCTTAAACTATTAAACTCTCCTCCTGAGTGAAAAACTGCGCATTTACAGAAATATAACTATATAAACCCACACCTTCTTATATGAGAACTTCAGGAACTGGCAATTGTTACCTAGGAGAAGGTAGGATTGAGGAGCTTCCTGTTTAGGTATAGCAGAGATCTGAGAGGAGGCTGGGAGGGAGCAGGGAGGAGGTATCCTGTGTAGAGAACTAGCAGTAGAGGAGTCAGGGAGGAGGTATCCTGTGTAGAGAACTAGAAGTAGAGGAGTCAGGGAGGAGGTATCCTGTGTAGAGAACTAGCAGTAGAGGAGTCAGGGAGGAGGTATCCTGTGTAGAGAACTAGAAGTAGAGGAGTCAGGGAGGAGGTATCCTGTGAAGAGAACTAGAAGTAGAGGAGTCAGGGAGGAGGTATCCTGTGTAGAGAACTAGCAGTAGAGGAGTCAGGGAGGAGGTATCCTGTGTAGAGAACTAGAAGTAGAGGAGTCAGGGAGGAGGTATCCTCTGTAGAGAACTAGCAGTAGAGGAGTCAGGGAGGAGGTATCCTGTGTAGAGAACTAGAAGTAGAGGAGTCAGGGAGGAGGTATCCTGTGTAGAGAACTAGAAGTAGAGGAGCAGGGAGGAGGTATCCTGTGTAGAGAACTAGAAGTAGAGGAGTCAGGGAGGAGGTATCCTGTGTAGAGAACTAGAAGTAGAGGAGTCAGGGAGGAGGTATCCTGTGTAGAGAACTAGCAGTAGAGGAGTCAGGGAGGAGGTATCCTGTGTAGAGAACTAGCAGTAGAGGAGTCAGGGAGGAGGTATCCTGTGTAGAGAACTAGAAGTAGAGGAGTCAGGGAGGAGGTATCCTGTGTAGAGAACTAGCAGTAGAGGAGTCAGGGAGGAGGTATCCTGTGTAGAGAACTAGCAGTAGAGGAGTCAGGGAGGAGGTATCCTGTGTAGAGAACTAGCAGTAGAGGAGTCAGGGAGGAGGTATCCTGTGTAGAGAACTAGCAGTAGAGGAGTCAGGGAGGAGGTATCCTGTGTAGAGAACTAGAAGTAGAGGAGTCAGGGAGGAGGTATCCTGTGTAGAGAACTAGCAGTAGAGGAGTCAGGGAGGAGGTATCCTGTGTAGAGAACTAGCAGTAGAGGAGTCAGGGTGGAGGTATCCTGTGTAGAGAACTAGCAGTAGAGGAGCAGGGAGGAGGTATCCTGTGTAGAGAACTAGAAGTAGAGGAGTCAGGGAGGAGGTATCCTGTGTAGAGAACTAGAAGTAGAGGAGTCAGGGAGGAGGTATCCTGTGTAGAGAACTAGCAGTAGAGGAGTCAGGGAGGAGGTATCCTGTGTAGAGAACTAGCAGTAGAGGAGTCAGGGTGGAGGTATCCTGTGTAGAGAACTAGCAGTAGAGGAGCAGGGAGGAGGTATCCTGTGTAGAGAACTAGAAGTAGAGGAGTCAGGGAGGAGGTATCCTGTGTAGGGGACTAGCAGTAGAGGAGTCAGGGAGGAGGTATCCTGTGTAGGGGACTAGAAGTAGAGGAGTCAGGGAGGAGGTATCCTGTGTAGGGGACTAGCAGTAGAGGAGCAGGGAGGAGGTATCCTGTGTAGAGAACTAGCAGTAGAGGAGTCAGGGAGGAGGTATCCTGTGTAGAGAACTAGAAGTAGAGGAGTCAGGGAGGAGGTATCCTGTGTAGAGAACTAGCAGTAGAGGAGCAGGGAGGAGGTATCCTGTGTAGAGAACTAGCAGTAGAGGAGTCAGGGAGGAGGTATCCTGTGTAGAGAACTAGAAGTAGAGGAGTCAGGGAGGAGGTATCCTGTGTAGAGAACTAGAAGTAGAGGAGTCAGGGAGGAGGTATCCTGTGTAGAGAACTAGAAGTAGAGGAGTCAGGGAGGAGGTATCCTGTGTAGAGAACTAGCAGTAGAGGAGTCAGGGAGGAGGTATCCTGTGTAGAGAACTAGCAGTAGAGGAGTCAGGGAGGAGGTATCCTGTGTAGAGAACTAGCAGTAGAGGAGTCAGGGAGGAGGTATCCTGTGTAGAGAACTAGCAGTAGAGGAGTCAGGGAGGAGGTATCCTGTGTAGAGAACTAGCAGTAGAGGAGCAGGGAGGAGGTATCCTGTGTAGAGAACTAGAAGTAGAGGAGTCAGGGAGGAGGTATCCTGTGTAGGGGACTAGCAGTAGAGGAGCAGGGAGGAGGTATCCTCTGTAGGGGACTAGCAGTAGAGGAGTCAGGGAGGAGGTATCCTGTGTAGGGGACTAGCAGTAGAGGAGCAGGGAGGAGGTATCCTCTGTAGGGGACTAGCAGTAGAGGAGTCAGGGAGGAGGTATCCTCTGTAGGGGACTAGCAGTAGAGGAGCAGGAGGAGGTATCCTCTGTAGGGGACTAGCAGTAGAGGAGCAGGGAGGAGGTATCCTCTGTAGGGGACTAGCAGTAGAGGAGTCAGGGAGGAGGTATCCTGTGTAGGGGAGCAGGGAGGAGGTATCCTGTGTAGAGGAGCAGGGAGGAGGTATCCTCTGTAGGGGACTAGCAGTAGAGGAGCAGGGAGGAGGTATCCTCTGTAGGGGACTGATGAATGGATGCTTGTGCTAATCTGGGTGGGCAGGGCTATTACGGAGGAACTCGTAGTGGCCTTTTTACCTCGGCAACCCCCTCGGCAACCCCCTCGGCAACCCCAGTGCCTGCTAATTGAGTCCATATGTCCAGGAGCAGACATACAGAGCCTCTCAGTCCGCATACTAGCTCCTCTCAGCAGACCTGAGTTCAAATTCTATTTGAAATCTTTCTAATACTTAAAAGATTTACTTGAGTCTGCCTGGAGTGCCAGATGGGCGGGGTTTGCAGTTCTGGGAGTTTTCTATTGGTTCCATCTCGCCAGGCAAACTCAATCGAGCCCAGATTAAGTATTTGAAATGATTTAGAATAGTATTAAAATCCAGATTCTACTGTAGTCTCTCTCGCTCTCTCTCGCTCTCTCTCGCTCTCTCTCTCCTCTCTCTCTCTCTCTCTCTCTCTCTCTCTCTCTCTCTCTCTCTCTCTCTCTCTCTCTCTCTCTCTCTCTCTCTCTCTCTCTCTCTCTCTCTCTCTCTCTCTCTCTCTCTCTCTCTCTCAATTCAATTTCAATTTAAGGGCTTTATTGTCATGGGAAACAACATATGTTAACATTGCCAAAACAAGTGAAGTAGATAGTAAACAAAAGTGAAATAAATATGAACAGTAGACATTACAATAAAGACATTTCAAATGTCATATGTATATATACAGTGTTGTAACAATGTGCAAATAGTTAAAGTACAAATGGGAAAATAAATAAACATAAATATGGGTTGTGTTTACACTGCTGTTTGTTCTTCACTGGTAGCCCTTTTCTTGTGGCAACAGGTCACAAATCTTGCTGCTGTGATGGCACACTGTGGTTTTTCACCCAGTAGATAAGGGAGTTAATCAAAATTGGATTTGTTTTGGAATTCTTTGTGGGTCTGTGTAATCTGAGGGAAATATGTGTCTCTAATATGGTCATACATTTGGCAGGAGGTTAGGAGTGCAGCTCAGTTTCCACCTCATTTTGTGGGCAGTGTGCACATAGCCTGTCTTCTCTTGAGAGCCAGGTCTGTCTACGGCGACCTTTCTCAATAGCAAGGCTATGCTCACTGAGTCTGTACATAGTCAAAGCTTTCCTTAAGTTTGGGTCAGTCCCAGTGGTGAAATAGTCTGCTGTTAATGATAATACAGAGGATTTTCCAAGGTTGCTGTTGACACATATCCCACGGTAGTTATTGGGGTCAAATTTGCCTCCACTTTTTTGGATTTGGGTGATCAGTCCTTGGTTCCAAATATTGGGGAAGATGCCAGAACTAAGGATGATGTTAAAGAGTTTAAGTATAGCCAATTGGAATTTGTGGTCTGTATATTTGATCATTTCATTGAGGATACTATCAACACCACAGGCCTTTTTGGGTTGGAGGGTTTGTATTATGTCCTGTAATTCATTCAATGTAATTTGAGAATCCAGTGGGTTCTGGTAGTCTTTAATAGTTGATTCTAATATTTGCATTTGATCATGTATACACTGCTCAAAAAAATAAAGGGAACACTAAAATAACACATCCTAGATCTGAATGAATGAAATAATCTTATTAAATACTTTTTTCTTTACATAGTTGAATGTGCTGACAACAAAATCACACAAAAATTATCAATGGAAATCAAATGTATCAACCCATGGAGGTCTGGATTTGGAGTCACACTCAAAATTAAAGTGGAAAACCACACTACAGGCTGATCCAACTTTGATGTAATGTCCTTAAAAACAAGTCAAAATGAGGCTCAGTAGTGTGTGTGGCCTCCACGTGCCTGTATGACCTCCCTACAACGCCTGGGCATGCTCCTGATGAGGTGGCGGATGGTCTCCTGAGGGATCTCCTCCCAGAACTGGACTAAAGCATCCGCCAACTCCTGGACAGTCTGTGGTGCAACGTGGCGTTGGTGGATGGAGCGAGACATGATGTCCCAGATGTGCTCAATTGGATTCAGGTCTGGGGAACGGGCGGGCCAGTCCATAGCATCAATGCCTTCCTCTTGCAGGAACTGCTGACACACTCCAGCCACATGAGGTCTAGCATTGTCTTGCATTAGGAGGAATCCAGGGCCAACCACACCAGCATATGGTCTCACAAGGGGTCTGAGGATCTCATCTCGGTACCTAATGGCAGTCAGGCTACCTCTGGCGAGCACATGGAGGGCTGTGCGACCCCCCAAAGAAATGCCACCCCACACCATGACTGACCCACCGCCAAACCGGTCATGCTGGAGGATGTTGCAGGCAGCAGAACGTTCTCCATGGCGTCTCCAGACTCTGTCAAGTCTGTCACATGTGCTCAGTGTGAACCTGCTTTCATCTGTGAAGAGCACAGGGCGCCAGTGGCGAATTTGCCAATCTTGGTGTTCTCTGGCAAATGCCAAACGTCCTGCACGGTGTTGGGCTGTAAGCACAACCCCCACCTGTGGACGTCGGGCCCTCATACCACCCTCATGGAGTCTGTTTCTGACCGTTTGAGCAGACACATGCACATTTGTGGCCTGCTGGAGGTCATTTTGCAGGGCTCTGGCAGTGCTCCTCCTGCTCCTCCTTGCACAAAGGCGGAGGTAGCGGTCCTGCTGCTGGGTTGTTGCCCTCCTACGGCCTCCTCTACGTCTCCTGATGTACTGGCCTGTCTCCTGGTAGCACCTCCATGCTCTGGACACTACGCTGACAGACACAGCAAACCTTCTTGCCACAGCTCGCATTGATGTGCCATCCTGGATGAGCTGCACTACCTGAGCCACTTGTGTGGGTTGTAGACTCCGTCTCATGCTACCACTAGAGTGAAAGCACCGCCAGCATTCAAAAGTGACCAAAACATCAGCCAGGAAGCATAGGAACTGAGAAGTGGTCTGTGGTCACCACCTGCAGAACCACTCCTTTATTGGGGGTGTCTTGCTAATTGCCTATGATTTCCACCTGTTGTCTATTCCATTTGCACAACAGCATGTGAAATTTATTGTCAATCAGTGTTGCTTCCTAAGTGGACAGTTTGATTTCACAGAAGTGTGATTGACTTGGAGTTACATTGTGTTGTTTAAGTGTTCCCTTTATTTTTTTGAGCAGTGTATTTCTATGCTGTTTGTTCTTTTGTTATAGGGCCAACAAGATTGGAGAAGTGGTTTACCCAAACATCTCAGTTTTGGATAGATAGCTCTTCGTGTTGTTGTTTGTTTAGTGTTTTCCAATTTTCCCAGAAGTGTTTAGTCTATGGATTCTTCAATTACATTGAGCTGATTTCTGACGTGCTGTTCCTTCTTTTTCCGTAGTGTGTTTCTGTATTGTTTTAGTGATTCACCATAGTGAAGGCGTAGACTCAGGTTTTCTGTGTCTCTATGTTTCTGGTTGGATAGGTTTCTCAATTTCTTTCTTAGGTTTTTGCATTCTTCATCAAACCATTTGTCGTTGTTGTTACTTTTCTTCGGGTTTTCTGTTAGAGATGTTTAGATTTGATAGGGAAGCTGAGAGGTCAAATATACTGTTTAGGTTTTCTACTGCCAAGTTTACACCTTCACTATTACAGTGGAACGTTTTGTCCAGGAAGTTGTCTAAAAGGGATTGAATTTATTGTTGACTAATAGTTTTTTGTTAGGTTTCGACACTACTTTCCTTCCATCTATAGCATTTCTTTATATTATTCAGTTCCTTTGGCTTTGATGCCGCTCTCGCTCTCGCTCTCGCTCTCGCTCTCGCTCTCGCTCTCGCTCTCGCTCTCGCTCTCGCTCTCGCTCTGTCCTTATTAGAGAGGTAGGGGAAGGGGAACGCTTCACCCCTCAACTTCTGACTGCCTCTGTTCAAACAGCCTGAGTGTGTCCCACTGGTACCCTATTCCCTATGTAGAACCCTAGGGGCCCTGGGTAATAGTAGTGCACTACTAAGGGAATAGGGCCCTCCGGCTCATTGTTAAAAGGGATCTTGCAATTAGCGTCAAGTATATTTTTAACACGTTCTGCTCATTCATTCAAGTTGAACCTTTGTCATTAATGCTTTATGGACACCAAGAGGGAAATGGTACAACAATTAGCGAGACACAAAGCTATAAAGAAAGAGCAGACTCACTCCACACCAGCCTTATTTTAATACCAGCACTGTCACCACCCTCAATTTAATGAAGCACTCATTTTTTTCAATTGTTTGGGATTAGTTACATGCTGTCACACTGTGCCAGTTTACAGATCAGCGTGTGTGTGTGTGTGTGTGTGTGTGTGTGTGTGTGTGTGTGTGTGTGTGTGTGTGTGTGTGTGTGTGTGTGTGTGTGTGTGTGTGTGTGTGTGTGTGTGTGTGTGTGTGCGCGTGTGTGTGTGTGTGCGCGCGCTCCATGGCTTATTAAGGGGGTTAGGGGTGCACTCCTCCAGCCAGCTGTGCTATGTCCTGGCCTGAGAGGAGGGGAGGGGGACTTGCATGCCTGAAGGAGATTACCGGAGAACCTCTGCTTCCGTCCCAAATGGCACCCTATTCCCTATTTAGTGCAATACTTTGACCAGTGCACTATGTAGGGAATAGGTTGATTTTTAGGATGGAGCCCTGTGTGAGAAAGGGAAGACCTCTGTGTATTCTAGTGCCAGCCCAGCTCTGGGGTTTAACAGAGAAACTAAATTCATCCTCCTAACATTACCGGTTTTAAAACGTTATGAATCCTTGCGCTTGTCGCAGTTCTGCGGCTGTAAAAAACGACTGTGTACTGTAAACACTGTTGTTAGTGTGTAATGCAGCTATGCTGTAGAGTCCGCTTTCTTCATAGCAGACCCAGTGGAGAAAGTAGAGTTTGAACGTGATGGTGCAGATTTGTGCAAATCCCTCAACTTTCTACTATCAGTAATTTGCGTTAACTCTGTTTCTACTAAATCCTATCCATGTGGATTAATGGACAGGTATAAGCAATAGCTCACACAACAGTCATTGGCTGTGCCCAAATGGCACTCTATTCCTTAGTGTACATAGGGGATAGGGTGCAGTTTGGGACACAACCACAAGCAGTTCAGCATTCAGAGTGATAACGTGGACTGGAGCCTTTCCCTCTCTCAGACCCTCTGTTAGTACCCTGTAGTCCTGTCTCTCTCTCAGACCCTCTGTTAGTACCCTGTAGTCCTGTCTCTCTCTCAGACCCTCTGTTAGTACCCTCTAGTCCTGTCTCTCTCAGACCCTCTGTTAGTACCCTGTAGTCCTGTATCTCTCAGGCACTCTGTTAGTACCCTCTAGTCCTGTCTCTCTCAGACCCTCTGTTAGTACCCTCTAGTCCTGTCTCTCTCAGACCCTCTGTTAGTACCCTGTAGTCCTGACTCTCTCTCTCAGACCCTCTGTTAGTACCCTCTAGTCCTGTCTCTCTCTCAGACCCTCTGTTAGTACCCTGTAGTCCTGTCTCTCTCTCAGACCCTCTGTTAGTACCCTGTAGTCCTGTCTCTCTCTCAGACCCTCTGTTAGTTCCCTCTAGTCCTGTCTCTCTCAGACCCTCTGTTAGTATAGTACCCTCTAGTCCTGTCTCTCTCAGACCCTCTGTTAGTACCCTGTAGTCCTGTCTCTCTCTCTCAGACCCTCTGTTAGTTCCCTCTAGTCCTGTCTCTCTCAGACCCTCTGTTAGTACCCTCTAGTCCTGTCTCTCTCAGACCCTCTGTTAGTACCCTGTAGTCCTGTCTCTCTCAGACCCTCTGTTAGTACCCTGTAGTCCTGTCTCTCTCAGACCCTCTGTTAGTACCCTCTAGTCCTGTCTTTCTCAGACCCTCTGTTAGTACCCTCTAGTCCTGTCTCTCTCTCAGACCCTCTGTTAGTACCCTGTAGTCCTGTCTCTCTCAGACCCTCTGTTAGTACCCTGTAGTCCTGTCTCTCTCAGACCCTCTGTTAGTACCCTGTAGTCCTGTCTCTCTCAGACCCTCTGTTAGTACCCTCTAGTCCTCTCTCTCTCAGACCCTCTGTTAGTACCCTCTAGTCCTGTCTCTCTCAGACTCTCTGTTAGTACCCTCTAGTCCTGTCTGGGTTACTCTGGATGACCTCGTTATGTGGGTACTAGGGCTGAGTTGAGGAGGTTTTCTGAGCTTTTCTGTGTGTTTCTTCAAATGGAACATGGTTAATCTATCTCACACCGCACACACACACACACACACACACACACACACACACACACACACACACACACACACACCCCACACACAAACATGCCCCACAACCCCAAACCATCCTTGAGCCTCCTGCTGCTGCAACAGTGGTCTAGTTGTGGTTGGGCTGTGTTTCACAGCGAGCCTGGCAGGGCTGTGGAGGACATCCATCTAGTTGTGGTTGTGCTGTGTTTCACAGCGAGCCTTCCCTTAAATATTCAGAGAGAGAGAGAGAGACTCCTCCCCCTCCTTAGTTCCACTGAATGTCTGACTGACTGACTCTGACTACTCCCACTTCTGTACATCTTCATCCTAGTGTTTCTCCATTTTCATCCTAGTGTTTCTCCATCTTCATCCTAGTGTTTCTCCATCTTCATCCTAGTGTTTCTCCATCTTCATCCTACTGTTTATCCATCTTCATCCTACTGTTTATCCATCTTCATCCTAATGTTTCTCCATCTTCATCCTAGTGTTTCTCCATCTTCATCCTAGTGTTTCTCCATCTTCATCCTAATGTTTCTCCATCTTCATCCTAATGTTTCTCCATCTTCATCCTAATGTTTCTCCATCTTCATCCTACTGTTTCTCCATCTTCATCCTAATGTTTCTCCATCTTCATCCTAGTGTTTCTCCATCTTCATCCTAGTGTTTCTCCATCTTCATCCTAGTGTTTCTCCATCTTCATCCTAGTGTTTCTCCATCTTCATCCTAGTGTTTCTCCATCTTCATCCTTGTGTTTATCCATCTCCATCCTAGTGTTTCTCCATCTTCATCCTAGTGTTTCTCCATCTTCATCCTAGTGTTTCTCCATCTTCATCCTAGTGTTTCTCCATCTTCATCCTAGTGTTTCTCCATCTTCATCCTAGTGTTTCTCCATCTTCATCCTAATGTTTCTCCATCTTCATCCTAATGTTTCTCCATCTTCATCCTAGTGTTTCTCCATCTTCATCCTAGTGTTTCTCCATCTTCATCCTAGTGTTTCTCAATCTTCATCCTAGTGTTTCTCCATCTTCATCCTAGTGTTTCTCCATCTTCATCCTACTGTTTATTCATCTTCATCCTAATGTTTTTCCACCTTTATCCTAGTGTTTCATCATCCTTGTGTTTATCCATCTCCATCCTAGTGTTTCTCCATCTTCATCCTAGTGTTTCTCCATCTTCATCCTAGTGTTTCTCCACCTTCATCCTAATGTTTCTCCACCTTCATCCTAGTGTTTATCCATCTTCATCCTAATGTTTTTCCATCTTCATCCTAGTGTTTCATCATCCTTGTGTTTATCCATCTCCATCCTAGTGTTTCTCCATCTTCATCCTAGTGTTTCTCCATCTTCATCCTAGTGTTTCTCCATCTTCATCCTAGTGTTTCTCCATCTTCTTCCTAATGTTTCTCCATCTTCATCCTAATGTTTCTCCATCTTCATCCTAGTGTTTCTCCATCTTCATCCTAGTGTTTCTCCATCTTCATCCTAGTGTTTCTCCATCTTCATCCTAGTGTTTCTCCATCTTCATCCTAGTGTTTCTCATCTTCATCCTAATGTTTCTCCATCTTCATCCTAGTGTTTCTCCATCTATATCCTAGTGTTTCTTCATCCTAGTGTTTCTCATCTTCATCCTAGTGTTTCTCCATCTTCATCCTAGTGTTTCTCCATCTTCATCCTAGTGTTTCTTCATTCTAGTGTTTCTCCATCTATATCCTAGTGTTTCTCCATCTTCATCCTAGTGTTTCTCCATCTTCATCCTAGTGTTTCTCCATCTTCATCCTAGTGTTTCTCCATCTTCATCCTAGTGTTTCACCATCTTCATCCTAGTGTTTCTCCATCTTCATCCTAGTGTTTCTCCATCTTCATCCTAGTGTTTCTCCATCTTCATCCTACTGTTTATCCATCTTCATCCTAATGTTTCTCCATCTCATCCTAGTGTTTCTCCATCTTCATCCTAGTGTTTCTCCATCTTCATCCTAGTGTTTCTCCATCTTCATCCTAGTGTTTCTCCATCTTCATCCTAGTGTTTCTCCAGCTTCATCCTAGTGTTTCTCCATCTTCATCCTAGTGTTTCTCCATCTTCATCCTAGTGTTTATCCATCTTCATCCTAGTGTTTCTCCATCTTCATCCTAGTGTTTCTCCATCCTCATCCTAGTGTTTCTCCACCTTCATCCTAATGTTTCTCCACCTTCATCCTAGTGTTTATCCATCTTCATCCTAATGTTTTTCCATCTTCATCCTAGTGTTTCATCATCCTTGTGTTTATCCATCTCCATCCTAGTGTTTCTCCATCTTCATCCTAGTGTTTCTCCATCTTCATCCTAGTGTTTCTCCACCTTCATCCTAATGTTTATCCACCTTCATCCTAGTGTTTATCCATCTTCATCCTAATGTTTTTCCATCTTCATCCTAGTGTTTCATCATCCTTGTGTTTATCCATCTCCATCCTAGTGTTTCTCCATTTTCATCCTAGTGTTTCTCCATCTTCATCCTAGTGTTTCTCCATCTTCTTCCTAGTGTTTCTCCATCTTCATCCTAGTGTTTCTCCATCTTCATCCTAGTGTTTCTCCATCTTCATCCTAGTGTTTCTCCATCTTCATCCTTGTGTTTCTCCATCTTCATCCTAGTGTTTCTCCATCTTCATCCTATTGTTTCTTCATCCTAGTGTTTTCTCCATCTATATCCTAGTGTTTCTTCATCCTAGTGTTTCTCCATCTTCATCCTAGTGTTTCTCCATCTTCATCCTAGTGTTTCTCCATCTTCATCCTAGTGTTTCTCCATCATCATCCTAGTGTTTCTTCATCCTAGTGTTTCTCCATCTATATCCTAGTGTTTCTTCATCCTAGTGTTTCTCCATCTTCATCCTACTGTTTCTCCATCTTCATCCTAATGTTTCTCCATCTTCATCCTAGTGTTTCTCCATCTTCATCCTAGTGTTTCTCCATCTTCATCCTAGTGTTTCTCCATCTTCATCCTAGTGTTTCTCCATCTTCATCCTTGTGTTTATCCATCTCCATCCTAGTGTTTCTCCATCTTCATCCTAGTGTTTCTCCATCTTCATCCTAGTGTTTCTCCATCTTCATCCTAGTGTTTCTCCATCTTCATCCTAGTGTTTCTCCATCTTCATCCTAGTGTTTCTCCATCTTCATCCTAATGTTTCTCCATCTTCATCCTAATGTTTCTCCATCTTCATCCTAGTGTTTCTCCATCTTCATCCTAGTGTTTCTCCATCTTCATCCTAGTGTTTCTCAATCTTCATCCTAGTGTTTCTCCATCTTCATCCTACTGTTTATTCATCTTCATCCTAATGTTTTTCCACCTTTATCCTAGTGTTTCATCATCCTTGTGTTTATCCATCTCCATCCTAGTGTTTCTCCATCTTCATCCTAGTGTTTCTCCATCTTCATCCTAGTGTTTCTCCACCTTCATCCTAATGTTTCTCCATCTTCATCCTAGTGTTTCTTCATCCTAGTGTTTCTCCATCTATATCCTAGTGTTTCTTCATCCTAGTGTTTCTCAGCTTCATCCTAGTGTTTCTCCATCTTCATCCTAGTGTTTCTCCATCTTCATCCTAGTGTTTCTTCATTCTAGTGTTTCTCCATCTATATCCTAGTGTTTCTCCATCTTCATCCTAGTGTTTCTCCATCTTCATCCTAGTGTTTCTCCATCTTCATCCTAGTGTTTCTCCATCTTCATCCTAGTGTTTCACCATCTTCATCCTAGTGTTTCTCCATCTTCATCCTAGTGTTTCTCCATCTTCATCCTAGTGTTTCTCCATCTTCATCCTACTGTTTATCCATCTTCATCCTAATGTTTCTCCATCTCATCCTAGTGTTTCTCCATCTTCATCCTAGTGTTTCTCCATCTTCATCCTAGTGTTTCTCCATCTTCATCCTAGTGTTTCTCCATCTTCATCCTAGTGTTTCTCCAGCTTCATCCTAGTGTTTCTCCATCTTCATCCTAGTGTTTCTCCATCTTCATCCTAGTGTTTATCCATCTTCATCCTAGTGTTTCTCCATCTTCATCCTAGTGTTTCTCCATCCTCATCCTAGTGTTTCTCCACCTTCATCCTAATGTTTCTCCACCTTCATCCTAGTGTTTATCCATCTTCATCCTAATGTTTTTCCATCTTCATCCTAGTGTTTCATCATCCTTGTGTTTATCCATCTCCATCCTAGTGTTTCTCCATCTTCATCCTAGTGTTTCTCCATCTTCATCCTAGTGTTTCTCCACCCTCATCCTAATGTTTCTCCACCTTCATCCTAGTGTTTATCCATCTTCATCCTAATGTTTTTCCATCTTCATCCTAGTGTTTCATCATCCTTGTGTTTATCCATCTCCATCCTAGTGTTTCTCCATTTTCATCCTAGTGTTTCTCCATCTTCATCCTAGTGTTTCTCCATCTTCTTCCTAGTGTTTCTCCATCTTCATCCTAGTGTTTCTCCATCTTCATCCTAGTGTTTCTCCATCTTCATCCTAGTGTTTCTCCATCTTCATCCTAGTGTTTCTCCATCTTCATCCTTGTGTTTCTCCATCTTCATCCTAGTTTTTCTCCATCTTCATCCTAGTGTTTCTTCATCCTAGTGTTTTCTCCATCTATATCCTAGTGTTTCTTCATCCTAGTGTTTCTCCATCTTCATCCTAGTGTTTCTCCATCTTCATCCTAGTGTTTCTCCATCTTCATCCTAGTGTTTCTCCATCATCATCCTAGTGTTTCTTCATCCTAGTGTTTCTCCATCTATATCCTAGTGTTTCTTCATCCTAGTGTTTCTCCATCTTCATCCTAGTGTTTCTCCATCTTCATCCTAGTGTTTCCCCATCTTTATCCTAGTGTTTCTCCATCTTCATCCTAGTTTTTCTCCATCTTCATCCTAGTGTTTCTCCATCTTCATCCTAGTGTTTCTCCATCTTCATCCTAGTGTTTCTCCATCTTCATCCTAGTGTTTCTCCATCTTCATCCTAGTGTTTCTCCATCTTCATCCTAGTGTTTCTCCATCTTCATCCTAGTGTTTCTCCATCTTCATCCTAGTGTTTCTCCTTCTTCATCCTAGTGTTTCTTCATCCTACTGTTTCTCCATTTTTATCCTAGTGTTTCTTCATCCTACTGTTTCTCCATTTTCATCCTAGTGTTTTCATCCTAGTGTTTCTCCATCTTCATCCTAGTGTTTCTCCATCTTCATCCTAGTGTTTCTTTATCCTAGTGTTTCTCCATTTTCATCCTTGTTTCTCCATCTTCATCCTAGTGTTACTCCATCTTCATCCTAGTGTTTCTTCATCCTAGTGTTTCTTCATCCTAGTGTTTCTCCATCTTCATTCTAGTGTTTTTCCATCTCCATCCTAGTGTTTCTCCATCCTAGTGTTTCTCCATCTTCATCCTAGTGTTTCTCCATCTACATCCTAGTGTTTCTTCATCCTACTGTTTCTCCATCTTCATCCTACTGTTTCTCCATCTTCATCCTACTGTTTCTTCATCCTAGTGTTTCTCCATCTCCATCCTAGTGTTTCTCCATCTTCATCCTAGTGTTTCTCCATCTTCATCCTAGTGTTTCTCCATCCTAGTGTTTCTCCATCTCATCCTAGTGTTTCTTCATCCTAATGTTTCTCCATCTTTCATCCTACTGTTTCTCCATCTTCATCCTACTGTTTCTTCATCCTACTGTTTCTCCATCTTCATCCTAGTGTTTTCATCCTAGTGTTTCTCCATCTTCATCATAGTGTTTCTCCGTCTTCATCCTAGTGTTTCTCCATCTTCATCCTAGTGTTTCTTTATCCTAGTGTTTCTCCATCTTCATCCTAGTGTTTCTCCATTCTCATCCTGGTGTTTCTTAATCCTAGTGTTTCTCCATCTTCATCCTAGTGTTTCTCCATTTTCATCCTAGTGTTTCTTCATCCTAATGTTTCTCCATCTTCATCCTAGTGTTTCTCCATCTTCATCCTAGTGTTTCTCCATCTTTATCCTAGTGTTTCTCCATCTTCATCCTAGTGTTTTCATCCTAGTGTTTCTCCATCTACATCCTAGTGTTTCTCCATCTTCATCCTAGTGTTTCTTTATCCTAGTGTTTCTCCATCTTCATCCTAGTGTTTCTCCATCTTCATCCTAGTGTTTCTCTATCCTAGTGTTTCTCCATCTTCATCCTAGTGTTTCTTCATCCTAGTGTTTCTCCATCTTCATCCTAGTGTTTCTCTATCTTCATCCTAGTGTTTCTCCATTTTCATCCTAGTGTTTCTCCATCTTCATCCTAGTGTTTCTCCATCTTCATCCTAGTGTTTCTTTATCCTAGTGTTTCTCCATCTTCATCCTTGTTTCTCCATCTTCATCCTAGTGTTACTCCATCCTCATCCTAGTGTTTCTCATCCTAGTGTTTCTCCATCTTCATCCTAGTGTTTCTCCATCTTCATCATAGTGTTTCTCCGTCTTCATCCTAGTGTTTCTCCATCTTCATCCTAGTGTTTCTTTATCCTAGTGTTTCTCCATCTTCATCCTAGTGTTTCTCCATTCTCATCCTGGTGTTTCTTAATCCTAGTGTTTCTCCATCTTAATCCTAGTGTTTCTCCATCTTCATCCTAGTGTTTCTTCATCCTAATGTTTCTCCATCTTCATCCTAGTGTTTCTCCATCTTCATCCTAGTGTTTCTCCATCTTTATCCTAGTGTTTCTCCATCTTCATCCTATTTTTTTCATCCTAGTGTTTCTCCATCTACATCCTAGTGTTTCTCCATCTTCATCCTAGTGTTTCTTTATCCTAGTGTTTCTCCATCTTCATCCTAGTGTTTCTCCATCTTCATCCTAGTGTTTCTCTATCCTAGTGTTTCTCCATCTTCATCCTAGTGTTTCTTCATCCTAGTGTTTCTTCATCCTAGTGTTTCTCCATCTTCATCCTAGTGTTTCTCTATCTTCATCCTAGTGTTTCTCCATTTTCATCCTAGTGTTTCTCCATCTTCATCCTAGTGTTTCTCCATCTTCATCCTAGTGTTTCTTTATCCTAGTGTTTCTCCATCTTCATCCTTGTTTCTCCATCTTCATCCTAGTGTTTCTCATCCTAGTGTTTCTCCATCTTCATTCTAGTGTTTCTCCATCTTCATTCTAGTGTTTTTCTATCTTCATCCTAGTGTTTCTCCATCTTCATCCTAGTGTTTCTTCATCCTAATATTTCTCCATCTTCATCCTACTGTTTCTCCATCTTCATCCTACTGTTTCTCCATCTTCATCCTACTGTTTCTTCATCCTACTGTTTCTCCATCTTCATCCTAGTGTTTCTCCATCTGTATCCTAGTGTTTTTATCCTAGTGTTTCTCCATCTTTATCCTAGTGTTTCTCCATCTTCATCCTAGTGTTTCTCCATCTTCATCCTAGTGTTTCTCCATCCTAGTGTTTCTCCATCTTCATTCTAGAGTTTCTTTATCCTAGTGTTTCTTCATCTTCATCCTAGTGTTTCTTCATCTTCATCCTAGTGTTTCTCCATCTTCATCCTAGTGTTTCTTCATCCTAGTGTTTCTCCATCTTCATTCTAGTGTTTCTCCATCTTCATCCTAGTGTTTCTTCATCCTAGTGTTTCTCCATCTTCGTCGGCTGGCATTTTTCTACTCTGTTACGTAATCCACAGATGGAGTGATTTGATTTGGGTGATGTCAATATGAGGTAACATTGATGTCAATATGTATATGATGGAACATTGAAATGCTTTTAAAAACAACAACACATCAACTTCTAATTGACAGATGTCTTCCTGTTTTTAATTCAATGCACATTTAGGGATTTATGGTGTGTGTGTGTGTGTGTGTGTTGTCCTCGAGGAGCATGCAGAAAAAGGTCTTACTGTTGTATGGGAGGAGGTGTCAAAAAGTGGGCAGTCACAGCTGATCTCTGTGTGTGTGTGTGTGTGTGTGTGTGTGTGTGTGTGTGTGTGTGTGTGTGTGTGTGTGTGTGTGTGTGTGTGTGTGTGTGTGTGTGTGTGTGTGTGTGTGTGTGTGTGTGTGTGTGTGTGTGTGTGTGTGTGTGTGTGTGTGTGTGTGTGTGTGTGTGTGTGTGTGTAGCTGGAGTACGTATGGCTGCCAGGACTGGGCACTGTGTTATATTCAGGCTGAAGAGAGGGTTGAGAGGAAGGTGAGGCGTGCTGAAGTAGTGTTGCTTCAGAGCCTTGTGGGAGGGCAGGGCGCACAGGGGGATCAGGGTCCTGTTCAATAGGCACCAAACAGAGGAGAACACACTGAAACAGGAAGAGGGACGTCCTGGGTCGTTCAATAGGCACCAAACAGAGGAGAACACACTGAAACAGGAAGAGGGACGTCCTGGGTCGTTCAATAGGCACCAAACAGAGGAGAACACACTGAAACAGGAAGAGGGACGTCCTGGGTCGTTCAATAGGCACCAAACAGAGGAGAACACACTGAAACAGGAAGAGGGACGTCCTGGGTCGTTCAATAGGCACCAAACAGAGGAGAACACACTGAAACAGGAAGAGGGACGTCCTGGGTCGTTCAATAGGCACCAAACAGAGGAGAACACACTGAAACAGGAAGAGGGACGTCCTGGGTCGTTCAATAGGCACCAAACAGAGGAGAACACACTGAAACAGGAAGAGGGACGTCCTGGGCCATATTCATCAGTGCACACCATAGCAAACCGTAGCAAATAGTATTCTGTTGCAAATTAGCGCTGCTTAAGTTCAGGTTGTCCCTATCCGGTTCGTTGTGCTTTCTTCCGTTTAGTTGCTAATGAATACGGCCCTGAATTTAACCAATAAAATATTTCATTTTACTCTGTGCACTAATGAACATGAGCCTCGCAGGGTTCCCAGACAGACAGGATTCACCTGTTGTCCGGTTAGCTCAGCTGCCAGACGAGACCAGGAGAGAAGAGAGGGGGACGCAGGATGTTGGAAAATATGTGCTGCCTTTCTTTCATTATGTCATGTGCCGGCCACCGACAGGGCCCATGAGAGTTCCCTGAGGAACGTCTGCACAACATTTAACAACCTCAGAGTCAGACTACTGCGTCCCAAATGGCACCCTATTCCCTTTTCTATAGTTACTCAGTCTGAGTTCTCTGGTCACAGGTAGGGCACTATGTAGGGAATAGGGTTCAATTTGGGACACGACCTCGGAAAACTGGGATCTCTCTCTCTCTCTCTCTTCCCGCCCCTGTTTGGGAATGGACAGGAAGTACCACTGACTCCCTCACGGAGGCAGAGTCTTCCCCACCGTGAAATGGCCCCTGATTGGTACTCTACACAGTGTTTATTTCCACCAGTCCACATATTACCTATTTTTTTTTACATTTTAGTCATTTAGCAGACACTCTTATCCAGAGCGACTTACAGTTAGTGAGTGCATACATTTTCATACTGGTCCCCCGTGGGAAACGAACCCACAACCCTGGCGTTGCAAGCGCCATGCTCTACCAACTGAGCTACAGGAGGCCTATTAACATTGTAAAAGGGCAGGTTATTAGCCCTAATGCACCGTAGAATGTTTCTTAATTTGTCCTTATACAGTTAGTGAAACCTTTAAAAAAATGCAATTAATTTAATGTCGCAACATTTTCTATCAGACCCCAAACACACCTCATTCTGGCAGTTCCAAATATTCATTATCATGTAGTCTAGTACATTCTGCTTTCTGCTTAGACTTCTGATGCTACAGGGAGCTAGCCCCTCCTCACCGCTCACCTCCCTCCTGTCCTCCCTTGCCCCCCTCCTCACCCCTCTCCCCCCCTCCTCACCCCCCCCCCCCCCCCCCCCCCCAACCTTGCCACTACAAACACTCTGAAGCATATATGACTCGGTTCCAGTTTAGCTCAAGGCCCAAAGAAATCAAGGCTTCACATTTAAAAACCTTTTTTACTGACATTGACTAATGGACTGTGTCCCAAATGGCACCCTATTCCCTATGTAGTCCACTACTTTTGACCAGAACCCTATGGGCCCTGGTAAAAAGCAGTGCATTAAATAGGGAATAATTTGGGACACAGCCGTAGTGCTGCTCGAAGAGCCTTGTCAGCAGATACAATGGTGCCAGTAACCAAACGACCCCATTTACAAGGTTACTCAGCGTAGAGAGAGATTTTTTACCTTTATTTAACTAGGCAAGTCAGTTAAGAACAAATTCTTATTTACAATGACGGCCTACAACGGCAAAACCCGGACGACGCTGGGCCAATTGTGCGCCGCCCTATGGGACTCCCAATCACGGCTGGATTGTGATACAGCCTGGAATCGAACCAGGGGGTCTGTAGTGACGCCTCAAGCACTGAGATGCAGTGCCTTAGACCGCTGTGCCACTCGGGAGCCCGATTGCTAGGTTAGGCTTGGTTATTGACTTTCACTCGCATATTTTCAGTTAGACTTAAAGTAGGAGAGTGGAGAACGAGTGTATTTTTAAAGAAGAATTATGGCCACTTTGATACTTGATACTTATCTGCTAAGTTTGCTACTTATCTGCTGCTGATACTGGATCATTATCCTCTTAAACTCAGAACTGTAACCAGTAGGCTCTTTAGGAGAACCACTCGATGGTCTACTACTTCCATTGAAGAGATTTAAAGTAATTTGAAAGTATTTTTACTTTTAAGTATTGAAGATTTACGTTCCTATAGTAGGGGAGTGTAGGGTAAGTTGAGCAATTTTTTACATTCAGCGTCACGATGTCAAGGGAAATATAGTATTCCTCTCTCTCTCACACAGGTTCATGTTTGTTTTATTTTGTCAGTGTTCCTCTTCAGTGTCATTCAGTCTGTTTTCATCCGTTGCTGCTGATCAAATGGACGTCTCCCCTTCTCTCACTTCTCTGGCTGATGTCTGCACTAACAATAAAAATGCACTAACTTGAGTTCATATGCATGGGGGGGGGGGGGGGGGGGGGGTCACAGGCTGTCGGGGGGGGGGGGTGGTCACAGGCTGTCAGGGGGGGGCGCTAACAGGTTTTCCGGGGGGGGGGGGGGGGGGTCACAGCAAATAGAGAAAGACAGACTTTTAGTAGGACTGTTACACTGATGCCATACCTGACCTTAAAAATATCATTATTTTAAAAGGTTTTCAGCTCTCATTGGTGACATATCAAATGTAATTTGTCACATGCGCCGAATACAACAGGTGTAGACTTACCTTGAAATGCTTACTTACAAACCCTTAACAAACAATGCAGTTTTACTAAATAAACTAAAGCAAAAAAATAAAAGACCAACAATAAATTAACAATAACGAGGCTATATACAGGGGGTACCGGTACCGAGTCAATGAGCGCGGGTACAGGTTAGTCCAGGTAATATGTACATGTAGGTAGGGGTAAAGTGACTATGCATAGATAATAAACAGCCAGTAGCAGCAGCGTAAAAAAGGAGGGGGGGGGGGGGTCAATGCAAAAAGTCCTGGTAGCCATTTGATTAGCTCTTCAGCAGTCTTATGGCTTGCGGGTAGAAGCTGTTAAGAAGCCTTTTGGACCTAGACTTGGCGCTCCGGTACCGCTTGCCGTGCGGTAGCAGAGAGAACAGTTTATGACTAGGGTGGCTGGAGTCTTTTGTAATTTTGATGGTCTTCCTCTGACACTGCCTGGTATAAAGGTCCTGGATGGCAGGAAGCTTGGCCCCAGTGATGTACTGGGCCGTACGCACTACCCTCTGTAGCGCCTTGCGGTCGGAGGCCGAGCAGTTGCCATACCAGGCGGTGATGCAACCAGTCAGGATGCTCTCGATGGTGCAGCTGTAGAACTTATTGAGGATCTGGGGACCCATGCCAAATATTTTCAGAGTCCTGAGGGGGAAAGGTGTTGTCTGTGTGACTGTCTTGGTGTGTTTGGACCATGATAGTTTGTTGGTGATGTGGACACCAATGAACTTGAAGCTCTCAACCTGCTCCACAACAGCCCCCGTCGATGTTAATGTGGACCTGTTTGGCCCTCCTTTTCCTGTAGTCCACGATCATCTCCTTTGTCTTGATCACGTTGAGGGAGAGGTTGTTGTCCTGGCAACACACTGCCAGGTCTCTGACCTCCTCTCTATAGGCTCCAAAAATGAGCCCAATAACATATTGGACCATGCATCGGCTGTATCCATTACAGTTCCTTCAGAAAGTATCCAAACCCCTTGGCTTATTCCACATTTTGTTGTATTACATCCTGAATTCAAAATTGATTTAAATATATGTATTTTCTTACCCATCTACACACAATACCCGATAATGACAGTCAAAACATGTTTTTAGAATTTCCTGCAAATTTTATTGAAAATGAAATACAGATATATCTCATTTTATGTAAGTAATCACACCCCTCAGTCAATATTTTGTAGAAGCAACGTTGGCAGCGATTACAGCTGTGAGTGTTTCTGGGTAAGTCTCTTAAGAGCTTTCCACACCTGGATTGTGCAACATTCACCCATTTTATTATTTTCAAAATTCTTCAAGCTCAGCAAGTTGGTTGTTAATCATTGCTAGGCAACCATTTTCAAGTCTTGCCATAGTTTTTCAAGTTACACTGAACAAAAATATAAACAACAACATGTAAAGTGTTTGTTCCATGTTGTCATGAGCTGAAATAAAAAATCCCAGACATTTTCCATACGCACAAAAAGCTTATTTCTCTCAAATTGTGTGCACAAATTTGTTTACATCCCTCTTAGTGAGCATTTCTCCTTTGCCAAGATAATCCATCCACCTGACAGGTGTGGCATATCTAGAAGCTGATTAAACAGTATGCTGATTACACAGGTGCACCTTGTGCTGGGGACAATAAAAGGCCACTCTAAAATGTGCAGTGTTGTCACACAACACAATGCCACAGATGGCTCAAGTTTTGAGGGAGCGTGCAATTGGCATGCTGACTTCAGGAATGTCCACCAGAGCCGTTGCCAGAGAATTTAATGTTAATTGCTCTACCATAAGCTGCCTCCAATGTCGTTTTTAGAGAATTTGGCAGTATGTCCAACCAGCCTCACAACCGCAAACCACATGTAACCACGCCAACCCAGGACCTCCACACCTGGCTTCTCCACCTACAGGATCGTCTGAGGGGGGGTGGGGGGGTGCTGAAGAGTATTTCAGTCTGTAATAAAGCCTTTTTGTGGGGAAAAACTGATTCTGATTGGCTGGGCCTGGCTCCCCAATGGGTGGGCCTGGCTGCCAAGTGGGTTGGCCTATGCCCTCCAAGGCCCACCCATGGCTCCACCCCTGCCCAGTCATGTGAAATTCATAGATTAGGGCCTAATTAATTTATTTCAATTGACTGATTTCCTCATATGAACTCTAACTCAGTAACATTTTTGAAATTGTTGGATGTTGCGTTTATATTTTTGCTAGACAACCATTTTAAGGTCTTGCTATAGATTTTCAAGTAGATTTAAGTCAAAACTGTAACTCGGCCACTCAGGAACGTTCACTGTCTTCTTGGTAAGCAACTCCAGCGTAGATTTGGCCTTGTGTTTTAGGTTATTGTCCTGCTGAAAGGTGAATTCATCTCCCAGTGTCTGGTGGAAAGCAGACTGACCAGGTTTTCCTCTAGGATTTTTCCTGTACTTAGCGCCATTCCATTTATTTTTTATCCTGAAAAACTCCCCAGTCCTTATGGATTACAAGCATACCCATAACACGATGCGGCCTCCACTATGCTTGAAAATATGGAGAGTGGTACTCAGTAATGTGTTGTATTGGATTTTCACCAAACATAACACTTTGTTATCAGGACAAAAAGTTAATTGCTTTACCACATTTTGTGCAGTGTTACTTTAGTGCCTTGTTGCAAACGTGATGCATGTTTTTGAATATTTTTATTCTGTACAGGCTTCCTTCTTTTCACTCTGTCAATTAGGTTAGTATTGTGGAGTAACTACAATGTTTCACTCCTGTCACAACCATTCAACTCTGTAACTGTTTAAAAGTCACCATTGGCCTCATGGTGAAATCCCTGAACGGTTTCCTTCCTCTCCGGCAACTGAGTTAGAAAGGATGCCTGTACAGTAGTGACTGGGTGTATTGATACACCATCCAAAGTGTAATGAATAACTTCACCATGCTCAAAGAGATATTCAATGTATATCTACCAATAGGTGCCCTTCTTTGAGAGGCATTGGAAAACCTCCCTGGTCTTTGTGGTTGAATCTGTGTTTGAAATTCACTGCTGGAATGAGGGACCTTACAGATAATTATATGTGTGGGGTACAGAGATGAGGTAGTCCATTTAAAAATGTTAAACACTATTATTGCACACAGAGTGAGTCCATGCAATTTATTATGTGACTTGTTAAGCACATTTTTACTACTGAACTGATTTAGGCTTGCCATAACAAAGGGGTCGAATACTTATTGACTCAAGACATTTCAGCTTTTCGTTTTTTAATTAATATGTTAAAAAAACATTTAAACGTAATTCCACTTTGACATTATGGGGTGTTGTGTTTCGGCCAGTGACAAAACATCTCCATTTAATCCATTTTAAGTTCAGTCTGTCACACAACAACATGTGGGAAAAGTAAAGGGGTGTGAATCCTTTCTGAAGGCACGGGATACTATTAGCAATAAGCAGTGTCACCTGTAGCCCAACGGATGCAGCATAGTGGCTATAAATAAATAGGCTGAATCATGGGGTTGCCTATCTGCATCTGCCCTATTGGCCTAATCATTAGCTAGATCCCACATTTAATATTTTAACTAGTTAGCATCCTATTGAGGAATGTTACGTCCCAAAAAACGTGCATAGACATACAGCTATCTGACCTTTTGCTGCTATAACCCATTAGAGACACACAGCTATCTGACCTTTAGCTGCTATAACCCATTAGAGACATACAGCTATCTGACCTTTAGCTGCTATAACCCATTAGAGGAGACATACAGCTATCTGGCCTTTAGCTGCTATAATGTATCCATAATGGAATGCGGTTACCTGGCTATTAAGGCCGGTTGAAGGGGTCGCACTGTGATTTATTCTCACCAGGCTGTGCTGTATTCATGCGTGGCCAAACAGAGACCACTTTAATATAATGATAATACACTATATACTGTAGCACTGAGAGGACACTATTATCCAAAGTGAAATACATTACAATTTGCATACATTTAGTGTGTATGATCTGATCCCTGATGAATTGAACCCATGACCTTCACATTGCTAGTACCCCAGGCTTTACCCATGTATAGAAATTAGACGACACCCATAATAATGACCCCCCCCAGATCAAACGTAGTTGAGATATGTCTTGGGATCAATCTCACAGCAGTCTGATTCACCACATTAATTAAAGGGGTAGTTCACCTAAACATTAATTAAAGGGTTAGTTCACCTAAACATTAATTAAAGGGTTAGTTCACCTAAACATTAATTAAAGGGATAGTTCACCTAAACATTAATTAAAGGGGTAGTTCACCTAAACATTAATTAAAGGGATAGTTCACCTAAACATTATTTAAAGGGGTAGTTCACCTAAACATTAATTAAAGGGATAGTTCACCTAAACATTAATTAAAGGGGTAGTTCACCTAAACATTAATTAAAGGGGTAGTTCACCTAAACATTAATTAAAGGGGTAGTTCACCTAAACATTAATTAAAGGGGTAGTTCACCTAAACATTAATTAAAGGGGTAGTTCACCTAAACATTAATTAAAGGGATAGTTCACCTAAATTAAAGTCTTGTTTCTTCCCCACCATGTGTTAGTTACCGTTGTAGTGTGGGACGCTGCTGTTCACTTGAAATAAAATAACTTCAATTTTTTTATGGTTCCAGTTATTATCATCCTTGGTGTGGACGGACCCTTTTTTATAATGACTCCTCGTTCCATGATTCCCCTGCAGATTAAAAGTGGTAAGACGGAGAAGGAGGTGCAGCAGCTGCTTCTGAAGAGCCTCCAGTATCTGGAGCGATACATGTACCTCATCCTCTTCAACAGCTATCTGCACCTGGAGAAGAAGGACTCCTGGCAACGATCCTTTACCGCCTGGATGCAACAGGTTGGTTGGCCTCCCATTCATTCACACAGCACAACTCACAGTACACTGACCTAGGATAGAAGAGACTGGACTAGACTGGACTGGACTGGACTGGAATATAATATATATTCATTGGGTTGGCCTCCCATTCACACAGCAGAACAGTAGAAACACTCACCCTATAGTAAATTCTGACCCAGAATGAGGTTATAGAATTACCTTCATGATTACTACAGGGCTGGGGTGAATTCTATTTCATTTCAGTCAATTCAGGAAGTAAACTGAAATATCAATTCTAAATACATTTCCCCCCATTGCTTTTCCATGGGGAAAAAAATATTTTCAATAAGGAAAATTGCTTTTCAAATAGAAAATTGCATTTCAATGAGGGAAAATTTAATGGAATTTCCCCAAACCTGGTCAAATTCATCACTTTTATCCTAACTTTTTTTATAAAAAAATTAAGTTGGGATATCATCCAACATCAGCGGCCAGTTATTGTTTTTGTATTATATTGTATTCTTATATCCAGTTGTCAGATTTGCCCGTTTCGGTTTCTTTGACCTATACCAGTCCAATGAAATCTCAGAATAATGCTGCTGTGGCTTATGAAGGAAAAGGACCCCATCAGCCCTTTTTTTGTGCAGTGAGGAAACGTGTGGCAGGTTTCCAGACCCAGGCCATCTGATATCTGATCCACAGCACATACAACCCCCTGTGCACCCCTTGCACCTCCTCACAGACTGACACACATTCAACCCTCGATTTACCCGTGGAAACTTCACTGAGGCAATGTGAGGGGAGAGCAGAGACCTCCTCTCTTCCTCTCCTCATTCAGAAGCACTTGATTGTGCTCCAAATGGCACCGTTTCCCCTTTATAGAGGGCACTACTTTAGACCAGGGCCCATAGGAACACAACCACGGATGTCATCCAGGATGTTTACTGAATATTGATTGAAATGTGAAGTCAATTTGTTCGGTTGCAAGAGGCTCCTTAGAACGACGGAGAAAGAAAGAAAGGAATTCCAGCTGCTTCATAAAAGGCCAGCTGAGAATCAACAACAGAAGTGTGGTGGTGCACGCTGGTCTCTTCAGAAAATGGAGCTGCCGCCTTCATGCACGTTCTATTCACAAGTGTGGACAAAGCAACAGCACAGGTTGCATCCCAAATGGCACCCTATTCCCTAGATAGTGTACTACTTTTGACCAGAGCCCTATGGACCCTATGGACCCTGGTCAAAAGTAGTGCACTAACTAGGGAATAGGGTGCCATTTGGGATGCAACCACACTTATCTGGGTTCATTAAACTAAAATAGGGGAA
>NW_028158401.1:97500-147500 GCF_964263955.1 Coregonus lavaretus | reverse complement strand
GAGGGAAGCTGACTGTTACTGCACTATAGAACCACTGAGGGAAGCTGACTGTTACTGTACTATAGAACCACACTGAGGGAAGCTGACTGTTACTGTACTATAGAACCACTGAGGGAAGCTGACTGTTACTGTACTATAGAACCACACTGAGGTAAGCTGACTGTTACTGTACTATAGAACCACTGAGGGAAGCTGACTGTTACTGTACTATAGAACCACTGAGGGAAGCTGACTGTTACTGTACTATAGAACCACACTGAGGGAAGCTGACTGTTACTGTACTATAGAACCACTGAGGGAAGCTGACTGTTACTGTACTATAGAACCACACTGAGGGAAGCTGACTGTTACTGTATTATAGAACCACACTGAGGGAAGCTGACTGTTACTGTATTATAGAACCACACTGAGGGAAGCTGACTGTTACTGCACTATAGAACCACTGAGGGAAGCTGACTGTTACTGTACTATAGAACCACACTGAGGGAAGCTGACTGTTACTGTACTATAGAACCACTGAGGGAAGCTGACTGTTACTGTACTATAGAACCACACTGAGGTAAGCTGACTGTTACTGTACTATAGAACCACTGAGGGAAGCTGACTGTTACTGTACTATAGAACCACTGAGGGAAGCTGACTGTTACTGTACTATAGAACCACACTGAGGGAAGCTGACTGTTACTGTACTATAGAACCACACTGAGGGAAGCTGACTGTTACTGTACTATAGAACCACTGAGGGAAGCTGACTGTTACTGTACTATAGAACCACACTGAGGGAAGCTGACTGTTACTGTACTATAGAACCACACTGAGGGAAGCTGACTGTTACTGTATTATAGAACCACACTGAGGGAAGCTGACTGTTACTGTACTATAGAACCACTGAGGGAAGCTGACTGTTACTGTACTATAGAACCACACTGAGGGAAGCTGACTGTTACTGTACTATAGAACCACACTGAGGGAAGCTGACTGTTACTGTATTATAGAACCACACTGAGGGAAGCTGACTGTTACTGTACTATAGAACCACTGAGGGAAGCTGACTGTTACTGTACTATAGAACCACTGAGGGAAGCTGACTGTTACTGTACTATAGAACCACTGAGGGAAGCTGACTGTTACTGTACTATAGAACCACACTGAGGGAAGCTGACTGTTACTGTACTATAGAACCACACTGAGGGAAGCTGACTGTTACTGTACTATAGAACCACTGAGGGAAGCTGACTGTTACTGTACTATAGAACCACACTGAGGGAAGCTGATTGTTACTGTACTATAGGACCACACTGAGGGAAGCTGACTGTTACTGTACTATAGAACCACTGAGGGAAGCTGACTGTTACTGTACTATAGAACCACACTGAGGGAAGCTGACTGTTACTGTACTATAGAACCACACTGAGGGAAGCTGACTGTTACTGTACTATAGAACCACACTGAGGGAAGCTGACTGTTACTGTACTATAGAACCACACTGAGGGAAGCTGACTGTTACTGTACTATAGAACCACTGAGGGAAGCTGACTGTTACTCTACTATAGAACCACTGAGGGAAGCTGACTGTTACTGTACTATAGAACCACACTGAGGGAAGCTGACTGTTACTGTACTATAGAACCACTGAGGGAAGCTGACTGTTACTGTACTATAGAACCACACTGAGGGAAGCTGACTGTTGCTGTATTATAGAACCACACTGAGGGAAGCTGACTGTTACTGTACTATAGAACCACTGAGGGAAGCTGACTGTTACTGTACTATAGAACCACACTGATGGAAGCTGACTGTTACTGTACTATAGAACCACACTGAGGGAAGCTGACTGTTACTGTACTATAGAACCACACTGAGGGAAGCTGACTGTTACTGTATTATAGAACCACACTGAGGGAAGCTGACTGTTACTGTATTATAGAACCACACTGAGGGAAGCTGACTGTTACTGTACTATAGAACCACTGAGGGAAGCTGACTGTTACTGTACTATAGAACCACTGAGGGAAGCATACTGTTACTGTACTATAGAACCACACTGAGGGAAGCTGACTGTTACTGTACTATAGAACCACTGAGGGAAGCTGACTGTTACTGTACTATAGAACCACACTGAGGGAAGCTGACTGTTACTGTATTATAGAACCACACTGAGGGAAGCTGACTGTTACTGTATTATAGAACCACACTGAGGGAAGCTGACTGTTACTGTACTATAGAACCACACTGAGGGAAGCTGACTGTTACTGTACTATAGAACCACTCTGAGGGAAGCTGACTGTTACTGTACTATAGAACCACACTGAGGGAAGCTGACTGTTACTGTATTATAGAACCACTGAGGGAAGCTGACTGTTACTGTATTATAGAACCACACTGAGGGAAGCTGACTGTTACTGTATTATAGAACCACACTTAGGGAAGCTGACTGTTACTGTACTATAGAACCACACTGAGGGAAGCTGACTGTTACTGTACTATAGAACCACTGAGGGAAGCTGACTGTTACTGTATTATAGAACCACACTGAGGGAAGCTGACTGTTACTGTATTATAGAACCACTGAGGGAAGCTGACTGTTACTGTACTATAGAACCACTCTGAGGGAAGCTGACTGTTACTGTACTATAGAACCACACTGAGGGAAGCTGACTGTTACTGTATTATAGAACCACTGAGGGAAGCTGACTGTTACTGTATTATAGAACCACACTGTGTGAAGCTGACTGTTACTGTACTATAGAACCACTGAGGGAAGCTGACTGTTACTGTATTATAGAACCACACTGAGGGAAGCTGACTGTTACTGTACTATAGAACCACACTGAGGGAAGCTGACTGTTACTGTACTATAGAACCACTGAGGGAAGCTGACTGTTACTGTACTATAGAACCACACTGAGGGAAGCTGACTGTTACTGTATTATAGAACCACACTGAGGGAAGCTGACTGTTACTGTATTATAGAACCACACTGAGGGAAGCTGACTGTTACTGCACTATAGAACCACTGAGGGAAGCTGACTGTTACTGTACTATAGAACCACACTGAGGGAAGCTGACTGTTACTGTACTATAGAACCACTGAGGGAAGCTGACTGTTACTGTACTATAGAACCACACTGAGGTAAGCTGACTGTTACTGTACTATAGAACCACTGAGGGAAGCTGACTGTTACTGTACTATAGAACCACTGAGGGAAGCTGACTGTTACTGTACTATAGAACCACACTGAGGGAAGCTGACTGTTACTGTATTATAGAACCACACTGAGGGAAGCTGACTGTTACTGTATTATAGAACCACACTGAGGGAAGCTGACTGTTACTGTATTATAGAACCACACTGAGGGAAGCTGACTGTTACTGTATTATAGAACCACACTGAGGGAAGCTGACTGTTACTGTACTATAGAACCACACTGAGGGAAGCTGACTGTTACTGTACTATAGAACCACACTGAGGGAAGCATACTGTTACTGTATTATAGAACCACACTGAGGGAAGCTGACTGTTACTGTATTATAGAACCACACTGAGGGAAGCTGACTGTTACTGTACTATAGAACCACTGAGGGAAGCTGACTGTTACTGTACTATAGAACCACTGAGGGAAGCATACTGTTACTGTACTATAGAACCACACTGAGGGAAGCTGACTGTTACTGTACTATAGAACCACTGAGGGAAGCTGACTGTTACTGTACTATAGAACCACACTGAGGGAAGCTGACTGTTACTGTATTATAGAACCACACTGAGGGAAGCTGACTGTTACTGTATTATAGAACCACACTGAGGGAAGCTGACTGTTACTGTACTATAGAACCACACTGAGGGAAGCTGACTGTTACTGTACTATAGAACCACTCTGAGGGAAGCTGACTGTTACTGTACTATAGAACCACACTGAGGGAAGCTGACTGTTACTGTATTATAGAACCACTGAGGGAAGCTGACTGTTACTGTATTATAGAACCACACTGAGGGAAGCTGACTGTTACTGTACTATAGAACCACACTGAGGGAAGCTGACTGTTACTGTACTATAGAACCACACTGAGGGAAGCTGACTGTTACTGTACTATAGAACCACTGAGGGAAGCTGACTGTTACTGTATTATAGAACCACACTGAGGGAAGCTGACTGTTACTGTATTATAGAACCACTGAGGGAAGCTGACTGTTACTGTACTATAGAACCACTCTGAGGGAAGCTGACTGTTACTGTACTATAGAACCACACTGAGGGAAGCTGACTGTTACTGTATTATAGAACCACTGAGGGAAGCTGACTGTTACTGTATTATAGAACCACACTGTGTGAAGCTGACTGTTACTGTACTATAGAACCACTGAGGGAAGCTGACTGTTACTGTATTATAGAACCACACTGAGGGAAGCTGACTGTTACTGTACTATAGAACCACACTGAGGGAAGCTGACTGTTACTGTACTATAGAACCACTGAGGGAAGCTGACTGTTACTGTACTATAGAACCACACTGAGGGAAGCTGACTGTTACTGTATTATAGAACCACACTGAGGGAAGCTGACTGTTACTGTACTATAGAACAACACTGAGGGAAGCTGACTGTTACTGTACTATAGAACCACTGAGGGAAGCTGACTGTTACTGTACTATAGAACCACTGAGGGAAGCTGACTGTTACTGTACCATAGAACCACACTGAGGGAAGCTGACTGTTACTGTACTATAGAACCACTGAGGGAAGCTGACTGTTACTGTACCATAGAACCACTGAGGGAAGCTGACTGTTACTGTACTATAGAACCACACTGAGGGAAGCTGACTGTTACTGTACTATATAACCACACTGAGGGAAGCTGACTGTTACTGTACTATAGAACCACTCTGAGGGAAGCTGACTGTTACTGTACTATAGAACCACACTGAGGGAAGCTGACTGTTACTGTACTATAGAACCACTGAGGGAAGCTGACTGTTACTGTACTATAGAACCACTGAGGGAAGCTGACTGTTACTGTACCATAGAACCACTGAGGGAAGCTGACTGTTACTGTACTATAGAACCACACTGAGGGAAGCTGACTGTTACTGTACTATAGAACCACTGAGGGAAGCTGACTGTTACTGTACTATAGGACCACTCAGATGGAAGTGCTGAACCTAATATGAGGAAGCTTTGCTTTAAGGCACGCATTTTATTTTCACTCCAGCCCAATCAATGTCAGGCTTATCAACGGCTGAGTCCCAAATGCACCCTATCCCCTTTATAGTGCCTTACAAAGTAGTCAATAGTAGTGCACTATAAAGGGGATAGGGGGCCGTTTGGGACGCGGTCAGGCTGGTCAGGTTTTTAAAGCGTCTGTTTGAAGTGTTCTAAAGGCATTTTGGAGGAGGTGGAGTAAAACATGACATATTGATCCATCTACAGTCCCAATAGGTGAACACTAAGATAGCTGATTTAGTTGTACGGTTTGGTATGACTGCACTGCCAAGGATGTGTCCCAAATGGTACCCTATTCCCCATAGGGCTCCGGTCAAAAGTAGTGCACTACATAGGGTTCCATTTGGGATGAAGACACACATGAATCTACCTTTACCTGTATGTCAGACTAAGATATCCGATTTAGTTATTACTGTCCTTTCCTTTCCTTTAGCATCCTCCCGTAATAAACAGTAGAGCAGCAATAACAACCTTTTAAAACATCCTAATGTTAACATGACCGTACGTATCGCTCTGTTCTCCGCCCCTGTTCCTCCTGTCCCTGAGCTGGAATAAACCGGTTTCAACAGATCCTTCGTCCCGCTATAAAAACATTGAATTCCAAAATAGACCGGAAACAATTGCTATGAAAACAGTTGTTGAATGCAGAAATATGTGGGTGGGTGGGTCGTATCGGTCGGTTGGGGCTATATCCTTACTGTTATGATTAGGTGGAATATAAACTGAGTGAACAAAACATTAGGAACACCTTCCTGATATTGAGTTGAACCCCCTTTTGCCCTCAGAACAGCCTCAATTATTCAGGGCATGGCCCATGTTGACTCCAATGCTTCCCACAGTTGTGTGCAGTTGGCTGGATTTCCTTTGGGTGATGGACCATTCTTGATACACACAAACTGTTGAGCGTGAAAAACCCAGCAGCGTTGCAGTTCTTGGCACACTCAAACCGGTGCGCCTGGCACCTACTTCAAAGGCAGTTCAATCTTTTGTCTTGCCCATTCACCCTCTGAATGGCACACATACACACGCCGTGTCTCAATTGTCTCAAGGCTTCATCTACAGTGATTGAAATGGATTGAACAGGTGACATCAATAAAGGATCATAGCTTTCACCTGGATTCACCTGGTCAGTCTGTCATGGAAAGAGCAGGTGTTCCTAATGTTTTGTACAATCAGTGTGTGTGTGTATATATGTATATATGTATATATATATATATATATATATATATATATATATATATACTGCTCAAAACAATTAAGGGAACACTAAAATAACACATCCTAGATCTGAATGAATGAAATAATCTTATTAAATTCTTTTTTCTTTACATAGTTGAATGTGCTGACAACAAAATCACACAAAAATTATCAATGGAAATCAAATGTATCAAACCATGGAGGTCTGGATTTGGAGTCACCCTCAAAATTAAAGTGGAAAACCACACTACAGGCTGATCCAACTTTGATGTAATGTCCTTAAAACAAGTCAAAATGAGGCTCAGTAGTGTGTGTGGCCTCCACGTGCCTGTATGACCTCCCTACAACGCCTGGGCATGCTCCTGATGAGGTGGCAGATGGTCTCCTGAGGGATCTCCTCCCAGACCTGGACTAAAGCATCCGCCAACTCCTGGACAGTCTGTGGTGCAACGTGGCGTTGGTGGATGGAGCGAGACATGATGTCCCAGATGTGCTCAATTGGATTCAGGTCTGGGGAACGGGCGGGCCAGTCCATAGCATCAATGCCTTCCTCTTGCAGGAACTGCTGACACACTCCAGCCACATGAGGTCTAGCATTGTCTTGCATTAGGAGGAACCCAGGGCCAACCGCACCAGCATATGGTCTCATAAGGGGTCTGAGGATCTCATCTCGGTACCTAATGGCAGTCAGGCTACCTCTGGCGAGCACATGGAGGGCTGTGCGGCCCCCCAAAGAAATGCCACCCTACACCATGACTGACCCACCGCCAAACCGGTCATGCTGGAGGATGTTGCAGGCAGCAGAACGTTCTCCATGGCGTCTCCAGACTCTGTCACGTCTGTCACATGTGCTCAGTGTGAACCTGCTTTCATCTGTGAAGAGCACAGGGCGCCAGTGGAGAATTTGCCAATCTTGGTGTTCTCTGGCAAATGCCAAACATCCTGCACGGTGTTGGGCTGTAAGCACAACCCCCACCTGTGGACGTCGGGCCCTCATACCACCCTCATGGAGTCTGTTTCTGACCGTTTGAGCAGACACATGCACATTTGTGGCCTGCTGGAGGTCATTTTGCAGGGCTCTGTCAGTGCTCCTCCTGCTCCTCCTTGCACAAAGGCGGAGGTAGCAGTCCTGCTGCTGGGTTGTTGCCCTCCTACGGCCTCCTCCACGTCTCCTGATGTACTGGCCTGTCTCCTGGTAGCGCCTCCATGCTCTGGACACTACGCTGACAGACACAGCAAACCTTCTTGCCACAGCTCGCATTGATGTGCCATCCTGTATGAGCTGCACTACCTGAGCCACTTGTGTGGGTTGTAGACTCCGTCTCATGCTACCACTAGAGTGAAAGCACCGCCAGCATTCAAAAGTGACCAAAACATCAGCCAGGAAGCATAGGAACTGAGAAGTGGTCTGTGGTCACCACCTGCAAAATCAGTCCTTTATTGGGGGTGTCTTGCTAATTGCCTATAATTTCCACCTGTTGTCTATTCCATTTGCAAAACAGCATGTGAAATGTATTGTCAATCAGTGTTGCTTCCTAAGTGGACAGTTTGATTTCACAGAAGTGTTATTGACTTGGAGTTACATTGTGTTGTTTAAGTGTTCCCTTTATTTTTTTGAGCAGTGTGTATGTGTATATATATATATATATATATATATATATATATATATATATATATATATATACACAGTACCAGTCAAAAGTTTGGACACAACTACTCATTCCAGGGTTTTTCTTTATTTTTTTACTATTTTCTACATTGTAGAATAATAGTGAAGACGTCAAAACTATGAAATAACACATATGGAATGTAGTAACCAAAAAAGTGTTAAACAAATCAAAATATATTTAATATTTGAGATTCTTCAAAAAGCCACCCAAAACAGAAATACCTTATTTACATAACTATTCAGACCCTTTGCTATGAGACTTGAAATTGAGCTCAGGTGCATCCTGTTTCCATTGATCATCCTTGAGATGTTTCTACAACTTGATTGGAGTCCACCTGTGGTAAACCAATTTATTCCATTTTAGAATAAGGCTGTAACGTAACAAAATATATATATTTTACACATATTTAACCCCTTTTATGGGTAGGCACAAAACTACCTCCATACTTCCATTCCTTTTTTCAAACTGGTACCGGTTACCTTCAGACGAGTCCCGTGACACTTGTGGGGGTCGTAGAGCAAAACGGAGATGACCATCATGTTCATGAGTCTCATCTTTCCACCGTTCGGACGCAGAGAAGACCGATTTTCGGGGTGTCTCATGGTCTGACAAACACTGCTGTAGCTCGTGAGAGTACGTGGTGCAGACACAGATCCTCTCCACGTCACCTGGTAGGAGCGGCCTGCCAGGTAGGATGCAATCCAAGAGTGTACAGAACATGAGATGCCCAGCCCTGAGAGGGTGGAGAGAAGGATCTGATGGTTCACAGTGTCGAAGGCAGCGGATAGATCTAGGAGGATGAGAACCAAGGAGAGAGAGTCAGCCTTGGCGGTGCGGAGAGCCTCTGTGACACAGAGCAGTCTCGGTTGAGTGACCCGTCTTGAAGCCTGACTGGCCAGGGTCAAGAAGATCGTTCTGAGAGAGATAGCAAGATAATTGGGGTCCCGTGTGGCTCAGTTGGTAGAGCATGGCGCTTGCAATGCCAGGGTTGTGGGTTCGATTCCCACAGGGGACCAGTATGAAAAAAGTACAACAACAATTTGTCCACTCACTACTGTAAGTCGCTCTGGATAAGAGCGTCTGCTAAATGATGTACAAAAAACAATACACAAAAATTGGTCAGAATGTTTTGAAAAAAAAGAAGGGATACCTGTAGTGTTTTGCATCAGAGGAGTCGAGTGTTGATTTCTTGAGGAGGGGAGCGACTCAGGCCATTTTAAAGTGAGGGGACACAGCCAGTGGTCAGGGATGAGGAAAGTGAGGAATGGGAGAAGGTCTCCAGAGATGGTCTGGAGAAGGGAGGAGGGGATGGGGTTGAGCGAGCAGGTTGTCGGGCGGCCGGACCTCACTAGTCGCAGGATTTCATTTGAAGAGAGAGGGGAGAAAGAGGTCTAGGCATAGGGTAGTTCTGTGTGAGTGGGACCAGCGGACTCAATAGGCTGAGTGAATAAGGAGCAGATGTCGTCAACCTTCTTTTCAAAGTGGTTAGAGTGAACTAGGATAGATAGTAAGCAGTAGCAGCAGCGTTTGTGATGAGTCAAAAGAGTTAGTGCAAACTAGGTCACTGACCTCCTCCCTATAGGATGTCTCATCGTCGTCGGTGATTACACCTACCACTATCGTGTCGTCAGCAAACTTAATGATGGTGTTGGAGTCGTACGCGGCCACGCAGTCGTGGGTGAACAGGTAGTACAGGAGGGGACTAAGCACGCACCCCTGAGTTGCCCCCATGTTGAGGGTCAGTGTGGCGGATGTGTTGTTACCTACCTTCACCACCTGGGGGCGGCCCGTCAGGAAGTCCAGGATCCAGTTGCAGAGGGAGGTGTTTAGTCCCAGGGTCCTGAGCTTAGTGATGAGCTTGGAGTGCACTATGGTGTTGAACGCTGAGCTGTAGTCAATAAACAGCATTCGCACATAGGTGTTCCTCTTATCCAGTTGGGAGAGGGCAGTTTGAAGTGCAATAGAGATGGCATCATCTGTGGATCTGTTGGGGCTTTATGCAAATTGGAGTGGGTCCAGGGTGTCTGGGATGATGGTGCTGATGTAAGCCATGACCAGCCTTTCGAAGCATTTCATGGCTACAGATGTGAGTGCTAAGGGGTGATAGTCATTTAGACATGTTACCTTGGCGTTCTTGGACACAGGGACTCTGGTGGTCTGCTTGAAACATGTAGGTATTACAGACTGGGTCAGGGAGAGGTTGAAAATGTCAGTGAAGACACTTGCCAGCTGGTTAGGACATGCTCTGAGTATGCGTCCTCGCCGTCTGGAAAAGCTGGTGCTCTTATGTATGCTTCAGTGTTGCTTGCCTCGAAGCGAGCATAAGCAAGCAACAAGGCATTTAAGCTCGTCTGGTAGGCTCGCATCACTGGCCAACTCGCGGATGGGCTTCCCTTTGTAATCCGTGATAGTTTGCAAGCCCTGCCACATCCCGACGAGCGTCAGACGGCGTAGTAGGATTCGATCTTAGTCCTGTATTGATGCTTTGCCTGTTGTGTGTGTGTTGGGAGTCAGTACATTCCTTTGCCATGCATTGATGTAGGTTGAAGTGGTACGTCAACCGAGATTTTTAAAAAGCTACCAGTGTGCAACATCCACATACGTATCATTTAACTAGGCCATATTGCCTCTGTATGCACCGCTATGTACGTTGCATCAGAGTAAAAACATCAGAGGACATTTTGAAATGCCTGTTTCGCAGACGAGCCGTGATGTGGTTCATTGTACAATGAGCAGGCTTGTGTATGGCGGATGCCACAGATGCCTCCCGGAGGGGAAGCCAATCAGTCAGCCCAGCTATTTTTTGATGTGTGCTACAGAGGCCTCCCTGTCCCCTGTACCCGCCTGGTATGTGAGGCCTTTCACATAGCCGACTGTGGGAAAAGACCCTAACACACACACACACACACACACACCTACGCGCACGTAGACGTTCACGCACACACACACACACACACCAACTCACCTCACCACCCCTGTACTAGCATTGGCACCAGGGTCGTAATGAGTATTGACCTGTGGGATCTTCTCAGTAGGAGATGAAAGACCAAGTCTGCCAGCTCTGCTCACTATCATAACTACAGCGAACAGACAACACACCGTCAGGGCCCAGGGGGGGGAAACCATTTCATAAGAAGAGAGGGGACAAAACACCTTCCTGCCTGTGATGGCTTCATCTTCTGACTCCAGAGAGAGTGAGAGAGAGAGAGAGCGAGAGAAAGAGAGGGAAAATACTTATTTATTCACCGGCGATACTCATCTTTGGCTTGAGTCGGCTGTGGCTCACACGTTCCCCAATACCCAGACACACAGAGTTCTTCAGGCAGGGCTGTCCCCAAGCAGCCTTTTAACAGAATGGACCTGGAGTCATACTGATGGATCTGGAGCCATACTGATGGACCTGGAGCCATACTGCTGGAGTCATACTGATGGACCTGGAGTCATACTGATGGACCTGGAGTCATACTGATGGACCTGGAGTCATACTGCTGGACCTGGAGTCATACTGATGGACCTGGAGTTATACTGCTGGACCTGGAGTCATACTGATGGGGTCATACTGATGGACCTGGAGTCATACTGATGGACCTGGAGTCATACTGATGGAGTCATACTGATGGACCTGGAGTCATACTGCTGGACCTGGAGTCATACTGCTGGACCTGGAGTCATACTGATGGACCTGGAGTTATACTGCTGGACCTGGAGTCATACTGATGGACCTGGAGTCATACTGCTGGACCTGGAGTTATACTGCTGGACCTGGAGTCATACTGATGGGGTCATACTGATGGACCTGGAGTTATACTGCTGGAACTGGAGTCATACTGATGGACCTGGAGTTATACTGCTGGACCTGGAGTCATACTGTTGGACCTGGAGTCATACTGCTGGACCTGGAGTCATACTGATGGACCTGGAGTCATACTGCTGGACCTGGAGTCATACTGTTGGACCTGGAGTCATACTGCTGGGGTCATACTGATGGACCTGGAGTCATACTGCTGGAGTCATACTGATGGACCTGGAGTCATACTGCTGGACCTGGAGTCATACTGATGGACCTGGAGTCATACTGCTGGACCTGGAGTCATACTGCTGGGGTCATACTGCTGGACCTGGAGTCATACTGCTGGACCTGGAGTCATACTGATGGACCTGGAGTTATACTGCTGGACCTGGAGTCATACTGCTGGACCTGGAGTCATACTGATGGACCTGGAGTCATACTGCTGGGGTCATACTGATGGACCTGGAGTCATACTGATGGACCTGGAGTCATACTGATGGACCTGGAGTCATACTGATGGACCTGGAGTCATACTGCTGGACCTGGAGTTATACTGCTGGACCTGGAGTCATACTGCTGGACCTGGAGTCATACTGCTGGACCTGGAGTCATACTGATGGACCTGGAGTCATACTGATGGACCTGGAGTCATACTGCTGGACCTGGAGCCATACTGATGGACCTGGAGTCATACTGATGGACCTGGAGTCATACTGCTGGACCTGGAGTCATACTGCTGGGGTCATACTGATGGACCTGGAGTCATACTGATGGACCTGGAGCCATACTGCTGGGGTCATACTGATGGACCTGGAGTCATACTGCTGGACCTGGAGTCATACTGCTGGAGTCATACCCCGGCCATCCTACAATCTAAACTAGATGCCCTCAATCTCACACAAATTATCAACGAACCTACCAGGTACAACCCTAAATCCGTAAACATGGGTACCCTCATAGATATCATCCTGACTAACTTACCCTCTAAATACACCTCCGCTGTCTTCAACCAGGATCTCAGCGATCACTGCCTTATTGCCTGCGTCCGTAACGGGTCCGCGGTCAAACGACCACCCCTCATCACTGTCAAACGCTCCCAAAAACACTTCAGCGAGCAGGCCTTCCTAATTGACCTGGCCCAGGTATCCTGGATGGATATAGATTTCATTCCGTCAGTAGAGGATGCCTGGTTGTTCTTTAAAAGTAATTTCCTCTCAATCTTAAATAGACATGCCCCATTAAAAAAATACAGAACTAAGAACAGATATAGCCCCTGGTTCTCCTCAGACTTGACTGCCCTTGACCAGCACAAAAACATCCTGTGGCGTACTGCATTAGCATCAAATAGCCCCCGCGATATGCAACTTTTCAGGGAAGTTAGGAACCAATATACACAAGCAGTTAGGAAAGCAAAGGCTAACTTTTTCAAACAGAAATTTGCATCCTGTAGCACTAACTCCAAAAAGTTTTGGGACACTGTAAAGTCCATGGAAAATAAGAGCACTTCCTCCCAGCTGCCCACTGCACTGAGGCTAGGAAACACTATCACCACCGATAAATCTACAATAATCGAGAATTTCAACAAGCATTTTGCTACGGCTGGCCATGCTTTCCACCTGGCTACCACTACCCCGGCCACCAGCTCTGCACCCTCCGCTGCAACTTGCCCATGCCCCCACCGCTTCTCCTTCACACAAATCCAGACAGCTGATGTTCTAAAAGAGCTGCAAAATCTGGACCCCTACAAATCATCTGGGCTAGACAATCTGGACCCTTTCTTTCTAAAACTAGCCGCCGAAATTGTCGCAACCCCTATTACTAGCCTGTTCAACCTCTCTTTCGTAACGTCTGAGATCCCCAGAGATTGGAAAGCTGCCGCGGTCATCCCCCTCTTCAAAGGGGGTGACACTCTAGATCCAAACTGTTACAGACCCATATCCATCCTGCCCTGCCTTTCAAAAGTTTTTGAAAGCCAAGTCAACAAACAGATCACCGACCATTTCGAATCCCACCGTACCTTCTCCGCTATGCAATCCGGTTTCCGAGCTGGTCATGGGTGCACTTCAGCCACGCTCAAGGTCCTAAACGATATTATAACCGCGATCGATAATAGACAGTACTGTGCAGCCGTTTTCATTGACCTGGCCAAGGCTTTCGACTCTGTCAACCACCGCATTCTTATTGGCAGACTAAATAGCCTTGGTTTCTCAAATGACTGCCTCGCCTGGTTCACCAACTACTTCTCAGATAGAGTTCAATGTGTCAAATCGGAGGGCCTGTTGTCTGGACCTATGGCAGTCTCTATGGGGGTGCCACAGGGTTCAATTCTTGGGCCGACTCTTTTCTCTGTGTATATCAATGACGTCGCTCTTGCTGCTGGTGACTCTCAGATCCACCTCTACGCAGACGACACCATTTTGTATACATCTGGCCCTTCATTGGACACTGTGTTAACAAACCTCCAAATGAGCTTCAATTCCATACAACAGTCCTTCAGTAGCCTCCAACTGCTCTTAAACACTAGTAAAACTAAATGCATGCTCTTCAACCGAACGCTGCTTGCACCCGCCCACCCGACTAGAATCACTACTCTCGACGGGTCTGACCTAGAGTATGTGGACAACTACAAATATCTAGGTGTCTGGTTAGACTGTAAACTCTCCTTCCAGACTCACATTAAGAATCTCCAATCCAAAGTTAAATCTAGAATCGGTTTCCTATTTCGCAACAAAGCCTCCTTCACTCATGCTGCCAAACATGCCCTCGTAAAACTGACTATCCTACCGATCCTTGACTTCGGCGATGTCATTTACAAAATAGCCTCCAACACTCTACTCAGCAAATTGGATGTAGTCTATCACAGTGCCATCCGTTTTGTCTCCAAAGCCCCATATAATACCCACCACTGTGACCTGTACGCTCTTGTTGGCTGGTCCTCACTACATATTCGTCGCCAAACCCACTGGCTCCAGGCCATCTATAAATCACTGCTAGGCAAATCCCCGCCTTATCTTAGCTCATTGGTCACCATAGCAACACCCACCCGTAGTCTGCGCTCCAGCGGGTATATCTCACTGGTCATCCCCAAAGCCAACACCTCCTTTGGCCGCAATTCCTTCCAGTTCTCTGCTGCCAATGACTGGAACAAATTGCAAAAATCTCTGAAGCTGGAGACACTTATCTCCCTCACTAACTTTAAGATCACTGCACCTGTACACAGCCCATCTGAAATTAGCCCGCCCAACTACCTCATCCCTATATTGTTATCTATTTTGCTCATTTGTACCCCAGTATCTCTATTTGCACATCATCTCTTGCACATCTATCATTCCAGTGTTAATACTAATTGTAATTATTTTGCACTATAGCCTATTTTATTGCCTACCTCCATAACTTGCTAAATTTGCACACTGTATATTATATGTATTTCTGTTGTATTTTTGACTTTGTTTTACCCCATATGTAACTCTGTGTTTGTTTTTATCGCACTGCTATGCTTTATCTTGGCCAGGTCGCAGTTGTAAATGAGAACTTGTTCTCAACTGGTTTACCTGGTTAAATAAAGGTAAAATAAAATAAATAAATAAAATACTGATGGACCTGGAGTCATACTGATGGACCTGGAGCCATACTGCTGGGGTCATACTGATGGACCTGGAGTCATACTGATGGACCTGGAGCCATACTGCTGGGGTCATACTGATGGACCTGGAGTCATACTGATGGACCTGGAGCCATACTGCTGGGGTCATACTGATGGACCTGGAGTCATACTGATGGACCTGGAGTCATACTACTGGACCTGGAGTCATACTGCTGGACCTGGAGTCATACTGATGGACCTGGAGTCATACTGATGGACCTGGAGTCATACTGATGGACCTGGAGTCATACTGCTGGACCTGGAGTCATACTGCTGGACCTGGAGTCATACTGATGGACCTGGAGCCATACTGGTGGAGTCATACTGATGGACCTGGAGTCAAACTGCTGGACCTGGAGTCATACTGCTGGACCTGGAGTCATACTGATGGACCTGGAGCCATACTGGTGGAGTCATACTGATGGACCTGGAGTCATACTGATGGACCTGGAGTCATACTGCTGGAGTCATACTGATGGACCTGGAGTCATACTGATGGACCTGGAGTCATACTGCTGGGGTCATACTGATGGACCTGGAGTTATACTGCTGGAGTCATACTGATGGACCTGGAGTCATACTGATGGACCTGGAGTTATACTGCTGGTGGACCTGGAGTCAAACTGCTGGACCTGGAGTCATACTGCTGGACCTGGAGTCATACTGATGGACCTGGAGCCATACTGGTGGAGTCATACTGATGGACCTGGAGTCAAACTGCTGGACCTGGAGTCATACTGCTGGACCTGGAGTCATACTGATGGACCTGGAGCCATACTGGTGGAGTCATACTGATGGACCTGGAGTCATACTGATGGACCTGGAGCCATACTGCTGGGGTCATACTGATGGACCTGGAGTCATACTGATGGACCTGGAGTCATACTACTGGACCTGGAGTCATACTGCTGGACCTGGAGTCATACTGATGGACCTGGAGTCATACTGATGGACCTGGAGTCATACTGATGGACCTGGAGTCATACTGCTGGACCTGGAGTCATACTGCTGGACCTGGAGTCATACTGATGGACCTGGAGCCATACTGGTGGAGTCATACTGATGGACCTGGAGTCAAACTGCTGGACCTGGAGTCATACTGCTGGACCTGGAGTCATACTGATGGACCTGGAGCCATACTGGTGGAGTCATACTGATGGACCTGGAGTCATACTGATGGACCTGGAGTCATACTGCTGGAGTCATACTGATGGACCTGGAGTCATACTGATGGACCTGGAGTCATACTGCTGGGGTCATACTGATGGACCTGGAGTTATACTGCTGGAGTCATACTGATGGACCTGGAGTCATACTGATGGACCTGGAGTTATACTGCTGGACCTGGAGTCATACTGATGGACCTGGAGTCATACTGCTGGACCTGGAGTCATACTGCTGGACCTGGAGTCATACTGATGGACCTGGAGCCATACTGCTGGAGTCATACTGATGGACCTGGAGTCATACTGCTGGACCTGGAGTCATACTAATGGACCTGGAGTCATACTGATGGACCTGGAGTCATACTGATGGACCTGGAGTCATACTGCTGGACCTGGAGTCATACTGCTGGACCTGGAGTCATACTGATGGACCTGGAGTCATACTGATGGACCTGGAGCCATACTGGTGGAGTCATACTGATGGACCTGGAGTCATACTGATGGACCTGGAGTCATACTGCTGGACCTGGAGCCATACTGATGGACCTGGAGTCATACTGATGGACCTGGAGTCATACTGATGGACCTGGAGTCATACTGCTGGAGTCATACTGATGGACCTGGAGTCATACTGATGGACCTGGAGTCATACTGATGGACCTGGAGTCATACTGCTGGGGTCATACTGATGGACCTGGAGTTATACTGCTGGAGTCATACTGATGGACCTGGAGTCATACTGATGGACCTGGAGTTATACTGCTGGACCTGGAGTCATACTGATGGACCTGGAGTCATACTGCTGGACCTGGAGTCATACTGCTGGACCTGGAGTCATACTGATGGACCTGGAGCCATACTGCTGGAGTCATACTGATGGACCTGGAGTCATACTGCTGGACCTGGAGTCATACTAATGGACCTGGAGTCATACTGATGGACCTGGAGTCATACTGATGGACCTGGAGTCATACTGATGGAGTCATACTGATGGACCTGGAGTCATACCTCTGCTGGACCCATGCTTTAGTTGATTTTCATGTTAAATCTATGGATTCCTGGTCAGTTGGGAATCAAACTTATAATAATAATAATAATAATAATAATATGCCATTTAGCAGACGCTTTTATCCAAAGCGACTTACAGTCATGCGTGCATACATTTCTTTTTGTGTATGGGTGGTCCCGGGGATCGAACCCACTACCTTGGCGTTACAAGCGCCGTGCTCTACCAGCTGAGCTACAGAGGACCACATAGACTCTTATAGACTCTTGGTCAGTTGGGAATCAAACCTATAGACTCTTGATCAGTTGGGAATTAAACCTATAGACTCTTGGTCAGTTGGGAATCAAACTTATAGACTCTTGGTCAGTTGGGAATCAAACCTATAGACTCTTGATCAGTTGGGAATCAAACCTATAGACTCTTGGTCAGTTGGGAATTAAACCTATAGACTCTTGGTCAGTTGGGAATCAAACCTATAGACTGTTGGTCAGTTGGGAATCAAACCTATAGACTGTTGGGAATCAAACTTATAGACTCTTGGTCAGTTGGGAATCAAACCTATAGACTCTTGGTCAGTTGGGAATCAAACCTACTGTATGGTCAGTTTGTCTGGACCCATTCGGTAGTGTTTCCAGTTAGCTATGGGTCATTAGGGGTGATTTGTTTACTGCAGTTTTATGTACTGACTTTGATAGGTGGTTGTCTCACCAAGTTACCTTAAGATAAATGCACTAACTGTAAGTCACTCTGGGTAAGAGTGTCTGCTAAATGACTAAAATGTAAATGTATCTGTGTTTCCTGGATAGTGAGTGTAATGCTGAACCGTCGATGGAACTGTACATCTCGTTTTGTTCGGAATGAATCAGCTTAGAATGGATAAGGTCTCATGGATTGCTGAAAATATTTCTCCACAGTGACACAGTAGAGATGGTTGACAATGCTTTCAGTGCAACATGATCTGTATTATATTGGAACATTCAATGTAGCACGGTCAGAGACAAGGCCACAGCATTAAACCACAAGGTCTGGTTTATTTGCTGTCTGACAATGCTGGCTTTCTAAGCTATAATCAATGGTTGAAGAGTAAGGGATATTGCCAAACAACGATTATCTCAACCATTGTTCCCCAATAGGTCCTCAGGCATGTTTCACATACCAACAACTCTCCAGCAGAGACTGGAAATGGCTGGGTCTCTTTTGGCTTAGAGGAACCTTGCCATCGCTACTTTATCCACTTAAATAAAATACATAATAGTAGCTAGCAAGATGGAGGTCACTGGGTGCATTTCGCAATGGGCTACTGGCGAGTTCGCATCAATTACCTTCACTAAAACCACTGCAAAGGCTTTGCCTGAAAACTTTGGTTTCGAATCGCGACATTATGGCTTGTGATTTGTTAGGAGAGTTGCCTGTCTGAAGAGGACCCGCCCCAGAAGTTGCCAAAACAGTGTCATTGAAACCAGACCCTAGTCACTGTTGCCGGGTCGGGTTTTCCAGACTAAAGGGCTCTGGTCAATAGTAGTGCACTATAAAGGGAAACGGGTACCACCATTTGGGACGAAGCCAATTTTTTTTTATTTCACCTTTATTTAACCAGGTAAGAAGACAGTTGAGAACAAGTTTTTCATTTACAACTGCGACCTGGCCAAGATAAAGCAAAGCAGTGCGATTAAAAACAACAACACAGAGTTACATATGGGGATAAACAAAACATAATGTCAAAAATACAACAGAAAATATATATACACATGTGTGCAAATGTAGTAAGTTATGGAGGTAAGGCAATAAATAGGCTATAGTGCAAAATAATGACAATGTCATAAGCAGTTTCTCTTTATAATAATAATAATAATAATAATAATAATAATAATAATATGCCATTTAGCAGAAGCTTTTATCCAAAGCGACTTACAGTCATGTGCGCATACATTTTTACGTATGGGTGGTCCCGGGGATCGAACCCACTACCCTGGCGTTACAAGCGCCATGCTCTACCAATTGAGCTACAAAGGACCACATTAGACTTTAGACTCATAGGGCCTCCAGAACCTTATTGCATACCGCTTGTCATTCTCGGTGCATCTTTAAAGCAAATATTGGAATCTAAATACACCATTAGCACTCCATGTCTTCTAGTAACATAACTTTTGATTCCCCGCAGGCTAAATGTATGCAAATGCGAAAAACAATTTCTCCTTAATCTGATTCAGCGGTTACGCTTTGGCCATCTGAGAAGATAAAATGTCATTTACCCAAAGTATATTTGTGGTGGAAAAAGAATGTAGATCAACAACATAGTGAGTAAGTGACCAACTTCAAGGAGCCACCTAATCTAAACAGAACTGAGTCTGAAATGGCACCCTAGTCCCTATATAGTGCACTACTTTTGACCAGAGTCCGCAGAGGGAATATTGGAAATATGGGGCCATTTTCAGACACAGCCCACCTGATTGTTCAGCCAAGTCAAGACTTAACTACTTTGATCAAGTCAGAGCAGCGGCTCTTTCAATGTCACAGAATAATTGCCAGACACCCCTGTGGACTGAGTAATTTTCTGGATTAGTCCATAGGCATTGTATATGTTTAGAAATCATCGGATCAGCCTACAGCAGGGGTGTCAAACGTCCGGCCCGCAAACGGGTTTAATCCGGCCCGCGAGATGATTTTGTAAAGTATAAAAATGCGCTGCAATTTTTCAATAAAATAAACTGCTGTTCCAATTGCGTCCACTGGATGGCGCAATAGCAATTGTGTTAAGCAAGCAAACTGTTTATACCGGGGCAGAGCAAGTAGGTCAAGTCTGTGTTTACTCACAGCCGAGACATCAGTGACGCTGCAGTGAAAGCTAGCTACCTCATTGCTAGTGAAATCGCAGTGGCTTCAAAACCATTTAGTGAGGGTGAATTTGTAAAAACATGCATGATGAAGGCAGCAGAGATTGTGTGCCCTGAAAAGCGTCAGGCTTTTGTAAATATCAGCCTGACAAGAAACACAGTTGCAGACAGGATTTCCGATCTTTCAGTGGATTTGGACAGCCAGTTGAAGCAAAAAGTAAAGTCATTTATTGCGTTTTCGGTTGCAATTGATGAAAGCACGGACATTACAGATGTTGCACAACTGGCCATTTTCATCCGCGGAGTTGATGACACATTGACCGTCACCGAGGAGTTCGTGGAGTTGGTGTCGATGACAGATACAACGACAGCAGCTGATATTTTTACCGCACTCGTCGGCGCGCTGGACAGGGTCGGAGTGGACTGGTCCCGCGCTGTCAGCCTGGCTACAGATGGTGCGCCCTCAATGATCGGGAAAAAAACATGCGTTGTGACAAAGTTCAGAGAGAAAGTGCAATCTGCAAATGGAGGACGTGATTTTTTGACTTTTCACTGTATTTTGCACCAGGAGGCTTTGTGTTGCAAGTCATTAAAGATGGATAACGTCATGAAGGTGGTCATCCAAACTTTTAATTTCATCCGATCCAGAAGCCTGAATCACCGTCAGTTTGACAGCCTTCTCAGAGAGAAAGACCACATCTATGGCCTGCCATACCACACTGAGGTAAGATGGTTAAGCCGAGGTGCTGAGGCGTTTCTTTGATTTTCGAGAAGAAATTGAACAGTTCATGGAAGAAAAGGGCAAACCAGTGTTAGAATTCCATTCCGCAGAATGGATGCAGGACCTTGCATTTATGGTGGATGTTACAGAGCACCTGAATAACTTGAACAAACAGCTGCAAGGGCTCAACAAAGTTGTCACGCAGTATTATGACAGCATACGTTCTTTCAAGTTGAAGCTGTCATTGTGGGAGACGCAACTTGCCGGTGGTGATGCAGCTCACTTCCCCTGTCTGAAAATGTGTGCGCGACCCAACATGTGGCAGACATGAAGCGGTTCAAAGATAAAATAACGGGACTGTTACGGGAGTTTGAGCAACGCTTTCAGATTTTTGGTGAACTGGAGAAAGACTTCAACGTTTTTTGCTCGCCAATCACCGTGAATCCCTCTGATCTGCCCGTCAGCATCCAACTTGAAATAATAGACTTGCAGTGTGACTCGGATTTGAAGGGCAAATTTGCTGCAGCTGGCTTGGACACATTTAATCAGAATCTCTTGCCAGGTTACCCCAACTTGACAGCCCTCGCTGCAAAACTGTTGTGCATGTTTGGAACCACATATCTTTGTGAGCAAGTTTTCTCTGTAATGAGCATAAATAAAACAAAGCTGCGCTCAAGGCTCACGCACAAGCACTTGAATCACATCCTGAAGTTGGCTGCCACTCAGGATGTGACGCCTGATATTGATGCGCTGGTGAAAGCTAAAAGATGCCAGGTATCAGGAGTCAAATAAACTATGCAACCCCACTTAACGTGCTACATGAGACACCCTGATATAGTTCTGTGATCTGTGATATACTTCTGTGAATCACTGAGGCATTGTGTGTTTGTGTGTTCTTTGTCCTCAGAACTTTCAAATAACTTGAGGTGTTTTATGATTAATAGTGATGTTGTGCTTTTGGACACACTGTCCTCAGGCTCCAGCTTTATGTTTATATGTTTTTATATTGATGTGCTATTGTTTTTAATTGATTTTATTTTATTTGTATATTTAACCTATTCTTGACTCTGTGGTTCTTGCACTTGTTTGGGGAACAGGATTTAATTCTTTTTATCTACATTTCTGCCTGAGAAATGACCCCCTGATATAGTTCTGTGATCTGTGAAACAGTTCTGTTAATCACTGAGGCATTGTGTGTTTGTGTTCTTCTTCTTTAGAATTTTCAAATAAACTTGACGTGTTTTATGATTAATAGTGATGTTGTGCTTGTACTATTTTGGACACACTGTCCTCAGGCTCCAGCTTTATGTTGTATGTTGATCGTATTAAAACAAAGAAAACAACCTGAAGTTGTTGTTTTTAAGTTATATATACCATGATTTTTCCGGTCCGGCCCACTTGGGAATAGATTTTCCTCCATGTGGCCCCTGAGCTAAAATGAGTTTGACACCCCTGGCCTACAGGCTAGTTAGGCCTACAGGCTAGTTAAGTCTACAGGCTAGTTAAGTCTACAGGCTAGTTAAGCCTACAGGCTAGTTAAGTCTACAGGCTAGTTAAGTCTACAGGCTAGTTACGTCTACAGGAGGTTAAGCCTACAGGCTAGTTAAGTCTACAGGCTAGTTAAGTCTACAGGCTAGTTAAGTCTACAGGCTAGTTAAGTCTACAGGCTAGTTAAGCCTACAGGCTAGTTACATCTACAGGCTAGTTAAGCCTACAGGCTAGTTAAGCCTACAGGCTAGTGAAGTCTACAGGCTAGTTACGTCTACAGGCTAGTTGAGTCTACAGGCTAGTTAAGTCTACAGGAGGTTAAGCCTACAGGCTAGTTAAGTCTACAGGCTAGTTAAGTCTACAGGCTAGTTAAGCCTACAGGCTAGTTAAGTCTACAGGCTAGTTAAGCCTACAGGCTAGTTACGTCTACAGGAGGTTAAGCCTACAGGCTAGTTAAGTCTACAGGCTAGTTAAGTCTACAGGCTAGTTAAGCCTACAGGCTAGTTAAGCCTACAGGCTAGTTAACTCTACAGGCTAGTTACGTCTAAAGGCTAGTTAAGTCTACAGGCTAGTTACGCCTACAGGCTAGTTAAGCCTACAGGCTAGTTAAGCCTACAGGCTAGTTAAGTCTACAGGCTAGTTAAGTCTACAGGCTAGTTAAGCCTACAGGCTAGTTACATCTACAGGCTAGTTAAGCCTACAGGCTAGTTACATCTACAGGCTAGTTAAGTCTACAGGCTAGTTAAGTCTACAGGCTAGTTAAGCCTACATGCTAGTTACGTCAACAGGCTAGTTAAGCCTACATGCTAGTTACATCTACAGGCTAGTTAAGTCTACAGGCTAGTTACGTCTACAGGCTAGTTACGTCTACAGGCTAGTTAAGTCTACAGGCTAGTTAAGCCTACAGGCTAGTTAGGTCTACAGGAGGTTAAGCCTACAGGCTAGTTAGGTCTACAGGCTAGTTAAGTCTACAGGCTAGTTAAGTCTACAGGCTAGTTAAGCCTACAGGCTAGTTAAGTCTACAGGCTAGTTAAGTCTACAGGCTAGTTAAGCCTACAGGTTAGTTACGTCTACAGGCTAGTTAAGTCTACAGGCTAGTTACGTCTACAGGCTAGTTAAGCCTACAGGTTAGTTACGTCTACAGGCTAGTTAAGCCTACAGGCTAGTTACGTCTACAGGAGGTTAAGCCTACAGGCTAGTTAAGCCTACATGCTAGTTACGTCTACAGGCTAGTTACATCTACAGGCTAGTTAAGTCTACAGGCTAGTTAAGTCTACAGGCTAGTTAAATCTACAGGCTAGTTACGTCTACAGGAGGTTAAGCCTACAGGCTAGTTACGTCTACAGGCTAGTTAAGTCTACAGGCTAGTTAAGTCTACAGGCTAGTTAAGTCTACAGGAGGTTAAGCCTACAGGCTAGTTAAGTCTACAGGCTAGTTAAGTCTACAGGCTAGTTACGTCTACAGGCTAGTTAAGTCTACAGGCTAGTTAAGTCTACAGGCTAGTTAAGCCTACAGGCTAGTTAAGCCTACAGGCTAGTTAAGTCTACAGGCTAGTTAAGCCTACAGGCTAGTTAAGTCTACAGGCTAGTTAAGTCTACAGGCTAGTTACGTCTACAGGCTAGTTAAGTCTACAGGCTAGTTACATCTACAGGCTAGTTAAGCCTACAGGCTAGTTAAGTCTACAGGAGGTTAAGCCTACAGGCTAGTTAAGTATACAGGCTAGTTAAGTCTACAGGCTAGTTAAGTCTACAGGCTAGTTAAGCCTACAGGCTAGTTACATCTACAGGCTAGTTAAGCCTACAGGCTAGTTACGTCTACAGGCTAGTTAAGTCTACAGGCTAGTTAAGTCTACAGGCTAGTTACATCTACAGGCTAGTTACGTCTACAGGCTAGTTAAGTCTACAGGTTAGTTAAGTCTACAGGAGGTTAAGCCTACAGGCTAGTTAAGTCTACAGGAGGTTAAGCCTACAGGCTAGTTAAGTATACAGGCTAGTTAAGTCTACAGGCTAGTTAAGTATACAGGCTAGTTAAGCCTACGGGCTAGTTAAGTCTACAGGCTAGTTAAGTCTACAGGCTAGTTAAGCCTACGGGCTAGTTAAGTCTACAGGCTAGTTAAGCCTACGGGCTAGTTAAGTCTACAGGCTAGTTAAGTCTACAGGCTAGTTAAGCCTACGGGCTAGTTAAGTCTACAGGCTAGTTAAGCCTACGGGCTAGTTAAGTCTACAGGCTAGTTACGTCTACAGGCTAGTTAAGCCTACAGGCTAGTTACATCTACAGGCTAGTTAAGTCTACAGGAGGTTAAGCCTACAGGCTAGTTAAGTCTACAGGCTAGTTACGTCTACAGGAGGTTAAGCCTACAGGCTAGTTAAGCCTACAGGCTAGTTACATCTACAGGCTAGTTAAGCCTACAGGCTAGTTACATCTACAGGCTAGTTAAGCCTACAGGCTAGTTAAGTCTACAGGAGGTTAAGCCTACAGGCTAGTTAAGTCTACAGGCTAGTTACGTCTACAGGAGGTTAAGCCTACAGGCTAGTTAAGCCTACAGGCTAGTTACATCTACAGGCTTGTTAAGCCTACAGGCTAGTTACGTCTACAGTCTAGTTACGTGTACAGGCTAGTTACGTCTACAGGCTAGTTAAGTCTACAGGCTAGTTAAGTCTACAGGCTAGTTAAGCCTACAGGCTAGTTAAGCCTACAGGCTAGTTACGTATACAGGCTAGTTACGTCTACAGGCTAGTTAAGTTTAAAGGCTAGTTACGTCTACAGGCTATTTAAGCCTACAGGCTAGTTAAGTCTACAGGCTAGTTAAGTCTACAGGCTAGTTAAGCCTACAGGCTAGTTACGTCTACAGGCTAGTTAAGTCTACAGGCTAGTTAAGCCTACAGGCTAGTTAAGCCTACAGGCTAGTTACATCTACAGGCTAGTTAAGCCTACAGGCTAGTTAAGTGTACAGGCTAGTTAAGCCTACAGGCTAGTTAAGTTTAAAGGCTAGTTAAGTCTACAGGCTAGTTACGTCTACAGGAGGTTAAGCCTACAGGCTAGTTAAGTCTACATGCTAGTTACGTCTACAGGCTAGTTAAGCCTACAGGCTAGTTAAGTCTACAGGCTAGTTAAGTCTACAGGCTAGTTAAGTCTACAGGCTAGTTAAGTCTACAGGCTAGTTAAGTCTACAGGCTAGTTAAGCCTACAGGCTAGTTAAGCCTACAGGCTAGTTACATCTACAGGCTAGTTAAGCCTACAGGCTAGTTACGTGTACAGGCTAGTTAAGCCTACAGGCTAGTTACATCTACAGGCTAGTTACATCTACAGGCTAGTTAAGCCTACAGGCTAGGTTAAGTCTACAGGCTAGTTACGTCTACAGGAGGTTAAGTCTACAGGCTAGTAACGTCTACAGGCTAGTTAAGCCTACAGGCTAGTTAAGTCTACAGGCTAGTTAAGCCTACAGGCTAGTTAAGTCAACAGGCTAGTTAAGTCTACATGCTAGTTACATCTACAGGCTAGTTAAGCCTACAGGCTAGTTACGTCTACAGGCTAGTTACGCCTACAGGCTAGTTAAGTGGGCATACTAAAAGGAGATAGGGGTGTTTGGCGTCTGCATTCATTGTTAGGCAACAGCAGGCAGCTGTCTGTATCTGTGAGAAGTTTATATTTTCCTTGACTGTTACCAGAGGATGTTGAAGTGAACTTCACAGACCTAGTTCCTGTCTAATGACACAATTGTAAATAGCAGGCAGAGTAAACTCAACAAGCTGTGACCCTTTTAATGGTGTTACTGCTTCCCGTCAGTGGCCAGTTATACACACACACACACACACACACACACACACACACACACACACACACACAGACACACACACGCACACACACACACACAAACACACACACACAGACAAACACACACAGACACACACACACACAGACACACACACACACACAAACACACACACACACACAAACACACACACACAGACACACACACACACACACACACAGACACACACACACACACACACACACACACACACACACACACACACAGACAGACACTGTTACGGATACAGGTATCCTGTGTCTTTTTGTGTTTCCTCTCCTTCTGCCCTAATAACAGGTGTCCTGTATGTTCCTGATTGGTGGTCGTTGAGGTGTCTGCTGATTGCTAAGGTGGACCAATCAGTGAACATTCCTCTGCATTGCACCACCTGTTGCTGGTTTTTCAATCACACATCCCATTGTATAAAAGCCGGTCAGTTGTGTTTGTTGTTAGAGAGAGAGACAATTTCTGTATGTGAGTATGGATACTGTGGTGTCCTGTTTTTTTGTTTACTCACTAAGTTGCTGGTTACTCTGTTTGGTAATTTTGTTAGAGACTAATTTCTGTATGTGAGTATGGATACTGTGATGTCCTGTGTTTAGAGAACTCACTAATTTGCTGGTTACTCTGTTTGGTAACTTTGTGTGTTTCTGGGAAAAGGGGAAGTTAAGCAAGCTGCCCTTGGGCATACATTACCCGTAGAAAGAACTGTCTATAAACACTAGTTGGACCTGAGCGGACCACCCCCTGTACTTTTGTATGATTAGCAGTAGCTTAGCGGTTCTTGAGGCAGGCAAGATCAGTTTAGTTTTTTTTTTTTACACTATTGTTTCATTTCTTGGGTCCTGCTCAGCCCTTTTTCCCAAACCTTTACCGTGTGTTCACAAATAAACATTTTATGTTTGACGGTAGTTTATGGTTGTCGTGTAGTTTTTCGTTTTCACTGTTCCATGTCATCATCCTAATTTGCATGAATTATGTTACGGGTCTCATGTCCATCCACCCTAGACGTTTAAAGCCACGGGGTTCGTAACATAATGTGGGGGCTCGTCCGGGATTTATCTCATTGATACTCATGCAAATTAGTTAGTGTCTGGTTCAGTGTTGAGCTTGGCAGCTGTAACTACCTGTTTTTTTTTGTGTGTTCAGTATTCGACGGCTCGTGTTGCTAGTTTAGGATGGCTACTTTTGAGTTGGATGCATTTTTGGAAAACCCTACGTGGGAGGTTTTTGAGAATTGCCGTAGAGTGGATCTACAGGCTTTGGCTGACCACTTTTCTGTACCCATACCGAGGGGTTTAGTGAAAGCAGAAGTTAGGGAAGTAGTGCTAGCGATATTGTTGAACGAGCGAGTGCTTGAATTACCGCCGCCTGACCCTGCTGCTCCTGTAAGCCCGTCTGTGTCTCAGGACGAGGCTAAGGCTCCAGCCACATGGCCCCGTTATGACCCACTCTCCCCACTGACTGACAGTGATGCCAGGATGGATGTCCGCTCGACACGGCTCCAAATGGAGGCGGAAGAGCGGGCACAAATCAGGCTAGACAAGCTGGAAACGCGTAGGCTTGATCAGGAACAGGAGACGCGTAAGCTAGAGGCAGAGCTGGAAACGCGTAGGCTTGATCAGGAACTGGAGACGCGTAAGATGGAACTGGAGATGCGTAAAATGGAACTAGAGGCAGAAACAGCGAGGTTAGTCTCTGCTCATACTATGCCTGCTAGTGAGCCATCCTCACCAGCTGTGTCGGCTGCTACTTTTGATATTAGTAGACAGATCACCTTAGTACCTGTGTTTAGGGAGTCAGAGGTTGATTCCTATTTCAGTGTTTTTGAACGTATAGCGGTAGCATTGAAATGGCCCGAAGAGGTATGGTGCCTATTACTTCAGTGTAAATTAACAGGTAAAGCCCAAGAGGTTCTGTCAGCACTACCTCTTGAAGACAGCTTGAATTATGACGTGGTCAAAGCTACTGTTCTTCGTGCCTATGAGCTTGTTCCTGAGGCATATCGACAGAGATTTAGGTCTCATAAAAAGGCTTCTACTCAGACTTATGTGGAGTTTGCTAGAGACAAAGGAAATCTGTTTGACAAATGGCACAGTGCTAGTAAGGTAACTGATTGTAACTCTCTACGGGAGTTAATCTTGTTAGAAGAGTTTAAAAATTGCTTACCCGAACGCATTGTAGTTTATCTGAACGAACAGAAGGTATCCTCACTGTCGGAAGCGTCTGTATTGGCAGACGAGTTTGTGTTGACGCATAAGAGCGTGTTTTCGGCTCGTACGGAGGGCAGGGCTGCGGAGTTGCTAACTTTTAGTCCTAGTCGACCAGCAGTACATCCAGCACGCCCAAAAGATGTGCGTCACTGTTTCTATTGTCATAAGGTGGGACATATGGTTAATGATTGCTTTCTGCTAAAACGCAAACCGGGGGATGCCTCAGCATGCCAGGCCGCCAACGGGTGTTGGGCTGATTCGTACGGTTGTAAGGCCGGAATCAAGACAGAGGCCTCATAGTGAATGTGGTTTGAAAGTCCCTGTCCCAGATCACAGTTATGAACCGTTCATTTTTGAGGGGTTTGTTTCTATATCAGATGACGAAGCGTCTCAGCGTCCAGTTAGAATCCTCAGAGATACTGGTGCGGCGCAGTCGTTCATACTATCTGATGTGTTGCCCTTGTCCAATAATACATATTGTGGTTCCAGTGTGTAGTACAAGGAATTGAAATGGGATTTGTCCCAGTGCCATTGCACTTTGTGAACGTACACTCTGAGTTAGTCAGTGGATTGTTCAGAGTTGGAGTACGTCCTATGTTGCCAGTAAAAGGTGTGACATTTATAAAGGGCAACGATATTGCCGGAGGAAAGGTGATACCCGTATTGGAGGTATTGGATAAAAGTGACCAGTCTCTCTCCGAGGAGCTGGCACAGGGTTATCCAGATGTGTTCCCTGCTTGTGCTGTCACACGTGCTCAAGCACGACAAGTGGGTGAAGTGATAGATTTGTCGAACACGATTATATTCAGAGAGGGTGACCCAGAGGATAGTTCGGGTGCTACCTCTGGTAAGCTGGTGCAGTCTGACCAACAGTCCAGAGAAAGGAAGAAGGATGTGGAACTTGTTGCTGAGGCAATACAGTTACCAGTTACTCGTGTGCAGCTGATCGCTAACAAAAAGGTTGACATTAGCCTGGCTAAATGTTTTTCTAGTGTTGTCTCAGAGGAGGAGCTAAATAAGAAAAACATGGCATACTTTATTGATGGTAATCTCCTCATGCGTAAATGGACATCCCATGTTGACGCTGGCGGAGATTGGAATGCTGTTTACCAAATAGTGATTCCTACAGCCTTTCGACAAAATGTTTTATCCCTCGCTCATGATCACCAGTGGTCCGGACATCTGGGAGTCACCAAGACTTATGATCGAGTTTTGCGACATTTCTTTAAGCCTGGTTTAAAACAAGATGTGGCTCAGTTCTGTCGGACTTGCCACACCTGTCAAGTAGTTGGGAAACCGAACCAGGTTATTTCCCCCGCGCCTCTTTGTCCCATACCGGCCATAGGTGAACCATTCGAACATGTGATGGTTGATTGTGTTGGACCATTACCAAAGACAAAATCTGGTAACCAGTTTATGTTGACGATTATGTGTGTGGCCACCAGGTACCCAGAGGCCATTCCTCTACGAAGGATTACTGCTCCGGTGGTGAGTAAAGCGTTGATCAAATTCTTCTCAACTTTTGGGTTACCTAAGGTGATACAAACTGATCAGGGTACGAATTTCCTTTCTAACCTTTTCAAACAAGTGTTAAAATCCTTGTCAGTTACACACCGTGTGTCAAGCGCATATCACCCAGAGTCTCAGGGTGCGCTTGAACGTTGGCATCAGACACTGAAGTCTATGCTCCGTAAATATTGCTTATCGTGTCAACGTCTCTAAAAGAAAGATAATGAGGGATGAGGTCGGTTATTTGCTGGAGAATAACCTGGCTATGCCAAGTTCAAGTCCTTGGAGTTCTCCGTGCATTCTGGTTCCTAAACCTGATGGAACGTCCAGATTATGTACTGACTATCGGAAGGTCAATGCTGTCACAGTGCCCGACTCGTTCCCGTTACCCAGACTAGATGACTGTATTGATACTGTTGGTGCTGCTACTTATGTAACCAAACTAGATCTTCTAAAAGGTTACTGGCAGGTGCCATTAACCTCACGTGCCTCCGACATCTCTGCCTTTGTGACCCCAGACCACTTCCTACAATATGCTGTCATGGCATTTGGGATGCGGAACGCACCAGCCCCTTTCCAACGCCTGGTTAACACAGTATTGGCTGGAGTTCCTAATTGTAGTGCTTACCTTGATGATCTGGTAATTTATTCAACTGAGTGGTCTGATCATGTTAACACTCTAAGGGTAGTGTGTGAACGTCTAGCAACCGCTTCTCTAACCCTGAACTTAGCAAAGTGCGAGTTTGGGAAGGCCACTGTTACTTATCTCTGTAAACAGGTCGGCCATGGTCAGGGTGCGCCCTGTAGATGCCAAGGTCTCAGCTATAAACGCATTTCCCGCACCTACCACCAGAAGAGAGCTACGCCGCTTTTTAGGGATGGTTGGCTACTACCGTAGTTTTTGTAAAAATGTCTCTGCGGTAGTTGCTCCATTAACGGATTTGCTCAGTCCGGCGAGAATATTTGTTTGGGTCTGAAGATTGTCACACTGCTTTCAACACTGCTAAAGCACTCTTATGTAGTACTCCTGTTCTTGCTGCGCCAGATTTTGAACGGCCGTTTAAACTGGAGGTAGATGCAAGTGCCAGAGGTGCTGGTGCTGTTCTACTGCAGCCGGACCAGAGTGGAGTGGACCATCCTGTCTGTTATCTTTCACGGAAATTTAACAAATGTCAGACGAACTATTCCACCATTGAACAAGAAGCTCTAGCTTTGTTGTTAGCTCTGCAGTACTTTGAAGTTTATGTTGGTTCCAGTGCATTACCAGTGATAGTGTATACTGACCATAACCCCTTAGTTTTTCTCCACCGGATGTACAACCAGAACCAACGCTTATGCGTTGGGCACTTGTCGTGCAAAATTATAATTTGGAGATCCGCCACAAAAAGGGGTTGGATAATGTGTTGGCAGATGCTTTGTCTCGTGTTTAATGATCTAGGTTTTTTTTGGTTAGCCCGGCAGGATGATTTTTGAATTTTGGGTGTTGTGATGGTATGTGTGTCGCAAACCATTGTGGTTTGCTCTTTTAAGGGTGGGAGTGTTACGGATACAGGTATCCTGTGTCTTTTTGTGTTTCCTCTCCTTCTGCCCTAATAACAGGTGTCCTGTATGTTCCTGATTGGTGGTCGTTGAGGTGTCTGCTGATTGCTAAGGTGGACCAATCAGTGAACATTCCTCTGCATTGCACCACCTGTTGCTGGTTTTTCAATCACACATCCCATTGTATAAAAGCCGGTCAGTTGTGTTTGTTGTTAGAGAGAGAGACAATTTCTGTATGTGAGTATGGATACTGTGGTGTCCTGTTTTTTTGTTTACTCACTAAGTTGCTGGTTACTCTGGTTGGTAATTTTGTTAGAGACTAATTTCTGTATGTGAGTATGGATACTGTGATGTCCTGTGTTTAGAGTACTCACTAATTTGCTGGTTACTCTGTTTGGTAACTTTGTGTGTTTCTGGGAAAAGGGGAAGTTAAGCAAGCTGCCCTTGGGCATACATTACCCGTAGAAAGAACTGTCTATAAACACTAGTTGGACCTGAGCGGACCACCCCCTGTACTTTTGTATGATTAGCAGTAGCTTAGCGGTTCTTGAGGCAGGCAAGATCAGTTTAGGTTGTTTTTTTTACACTATTGTTTCATTTCTTGGGTCCTGCTCAGCCCTTTTTCCCAAACCTTTACCGTGTGTTCACAAATAAACATTTTATGTTTGACGGTAGTTTATGGTTGTCGTGTAGTTTTTCGTTCTCACTGTTCCATGTCATCATCCTAATTTGCATGAATTATGTTACGGGTCTCATGTCCATCCACCCTAGACGTTTAAAGCCACGGGGTTCGTAACAGACACACACACACACACACAGACACACACTCACACACACACAGACACACACACACACACAGACACACACACACACACACACAAACACACACACACACAGACACACAGACACACACACAGACACAGACACAGACACACACACAGACCAGTGACTAGTCACAGACCAGTGTTTCAGTGAGAAACCAGTGTTTCAGTGAGAGACCAGTGTTTCAGTGAGAGACCAGTGTTACAGTGAGAGACCAGTGTTGCAGTGAGAAACCAGTGTTACAGTGAGAGACCAGTGTTGCAGTGAGAGACCAGTGTTGCAGTGAGAAACCAGTATTTCAGTGAGAAACCAGTGTTTCAGTGAGAAACCAGTGTTTCAGTGAGAAACCAGTGTTTCAGTGAGAGACCAGTGTTTCAGTGAGAGACCAGTGTTTCAGTGAGAAACCAGTGTTTCAGTGAGAGACCAGTGTTTCAGTGAGAGACCAGTGTTTCAGTGAGAGACCAGTGTTTCAGTGAGAGACCAGTGTTTCAGTGAGAGACCAGTGTTTCAGTGAGAGACCAGTGTTTCAGTGAGAAACCAGTGTTTCAGTGAGAGACCAGTGTTTCAGTGAGAAACCAGTGTTTCAGTGAGAAACCAGTGTTTCAGTGAGAGACCAGTGTTTCAGTGAGAGACCAGTGTTTCAGTGAGAGACCAGTGTTTCAGTGAGAGACCAGTGTTTCAGTGAGAGACCAGTGTTTCAGTGAGAGACCAGTGTTTCAGTGAGAAACCAGTGTTTCAGTGAGAAACCAGTGTTTCAGTGAGAGACCAGTGTTTCAGTGAGAGACCAGTGTTTCAGTGAGAGACCAGTGTTTCAGTGAGAAACCAGTGTTTCAGTGAGAGACCAGTGTTTCAGTGAGAAACCAGTGTTTCAGTGAGAGACCAGTGTTTCAGTGAGAGACCAGTGTTTCAGTGAGAGACCAGTGTTTCAGTGAGAGACCAGTGTTTCAGTGAGAAACCAGTGTTTCAGTGAGAAACCAGTGTTACAGTGAGAGACCAGTGTTACAGTGAGAGACCAGTGTTTCAGTGAGAAACCAGTGTTACAGTGAGAGACCAGTGTTTCAGTGAGAAACCAGTGTTACAGTGAGAGACCAGTGTTACAGTGAGAGACCAGTGTTACAGTGAGAGACCAGTGTTTCAGTGAGAGACCAGTGTTACAGTGAGAGACCAGTGTTTCAGTGAGAGACCAGTGTTTCAGTGAGAGACCAGTGTTTCAGCGAGAGACCAGTGTTACAGTGAGAGACCAGTGTTTCAGTGAGAGACCAGTGTTTCAGTGAGAGACCAGTGTTACAGTGAGAGACCAGTGTTTAGACCAGTGTTACAGTGAGAGACCAGTGTTACAGTGAGAGACCAGTGTTTCAGTGAGAGACCAGTGTTTCAGTGAGAGACCAGTGTTTCAGTGAGAGACCAGTGTTACAGTGAGAGACCAGTGTTTCAGTGAGAGACCAGTGTTGCAGTGAGAGACCAGTGTTTAGACCAGTGTTACAGTGAGAGACCAGTGTTAGTGAGAGACCAGTGTTACTCAGGAGAGTTGAGTCAAATATCTGTCTTTTTTTCTTCAATTATTACAAAATATGTTAATTGTTAATTGAATTAATTGTAGAATTCCAAACAACTGTGTTTGTTCAGGAGGAGCCAGAAGAAGGAAGAATAATTATTTATTATCCACTATCACCGGGAAACAGGGTCGTTTTTGGGTTCTGCTTCATCCTAAATAAAGTGTTTATCAAAAGTGCACCGTTCCTTTTCTGTTGCTCATGTGTTAATTGTTACTGTAGGAGCATTTGGCTTCACTAGACAATTCTGTTTACGTCCGACTGCTTGGAAGGGGGTGACTCTCTCCGAGTCTCGCCCGGGACCTCCGGAGGGGGCTTAGGATTCGTGAGAAGTTTGCTAGTTTACGCTTCAGTAGTAGGTCTATCCGTGGGTATGGAAACCTCCAGAGAATCTACTGTAGTGTAAAAACGCTCTAAAGTGTATCATTCCTGTTCTGTTGGTCATGTGGTGTTTCCGCTATCTCTCCTCCTGCATAGTTAAAAAACCACCGTGTCGGTCAGATTGAAGGACTAGTAAAACCACTGTGTAAAGTTCTATGGCTAAATGTTTTAACTATAAAAATGGTCCTTATTTGTTGTAACCCTGTGTATCTCCTCATGTGGTTATGTAGGGGGCTAACAGGATATCGACCCTGTGTATCTCCTCCTGTGGTTATGTAGGGGGCTAACAGGATATCGACCCTGTGTATCTCCTCCTGTGGTTATGTAGGGGGCTAACAGGATATCGACCCTGTGTATCTCCTGTGGTTATGTAGGGGGCTAACAGGATATCGACCCTGTGTATCTCCTCCTGTGGTTATGTAGGGTGCTAACAGGATATTGACCCTGTTCTGTTCATGTGTTTCTCCTGTTTGAGCTGCTGTGGTGTTTACACATTGTGTTTCTCTCTTCCTGTGTTTATCCTGTAGGTGGCAGCCAGGGCTGGGGTGTACGACCTTCTCAACCAGCTGGGTTTCTCCGAGTTTGAGAACCTTCGGGACACGCCACTCGCTAGGCTCCGCTGCCGCTGGCAACGACAGAACGTCCAATCACGCCCCTACAGAGGGGTGTTCATCTGAGCTGAGGAGAGATCACTGTGAACTGCCAAACTATGTCTGCTTCTGAAATGACACTCTATTCCCTATACAGGGCAGGGATTAGAGGGCCATTTTATGCAACCTATGTCCTCCTGTGCTCTTCTTTTTTATAGTTTTAAAATGTAATAATGCTTTTTTTTTTTTTTTAATGTAATAATGCTTTGTGTTTTAAAATGTAATAATGCTTTGTGTTTTAAAATGTAATAATGCTTTGTGTTTTAAAATGTAATAATGCTTTGTGTTTTAAAATGTAATAATGCTTTGTATTTTACCCTCGTATCACTCCGATACTGTATTATTATAATACTGCTTTTTTTCAAACCCACTACCAATGTTATTTAGTATTTGAATGAACAGCTGTTTTAATACTGTCAGTTGGTATTGTCTGGTTCTTCTTCGTCTGCTCTGCTCTGACTGGCGCCAAGATTCAAGCTGACATTTCTGCCACGTGCTCTATTGTTTCATTGTTAATATAGGAGCAGAATGAATTCATATTTAGTCCCTTTTTTTTTTTTTAAGACAGAAAAGGTATGAACTGACTTACTTAGAATGGACCGTAATAGGTTTTATCAAAGGAAGTGTATATTCAACTGGCAGAACAAACAGCTTATGCATAGGGGTTCAAATGAAGGGTTAAAGTAGGGTTAAGGTTCGGTTTAGAAACGAGGATTATGTTAAGGTTAGTTTCAGAGGTTACGGTAAGGGTTAGAGTTAGGAAAAGGCTTAAACTTTGGGTTAGCGTAACTCCTCAATCGCCATTAATTTTCTGCCGGTTAAATAGACACAACCTTAATCAGAAGACAGAATTGTATTTGTCTGTACTAGAATGTATTTGAACGTTTCTCAGTTTAAAATATAGTTGAAACTGCAGACTTTTTTTTTAAATGACAGCTTCTTTGTTTAAATGGAATACATTTCTGTTACATTTAATCAACATACAGTATCAGTCTCCAAGTCCACTCCCAAGCATTCATCTGCCAAACTGCTGTAGATGCTGCCAAAGCTGAGCTTCTGCTCTGTGTTTTACTGCTGCTCGCATGTGCCTCTTGTCCTCAATTCTTCACAGCAGTTGCTCCACTCATTAAAGGGGCAATCTGCGATTGGTACATCGATTTTCAGATTTTTAAAATAATGATATATATATACCAATTTGATTCTTGAAGAATGTAACTTATAAATGCCTCATGAGCTAAATCCAACTGTCGTACCCCATCAGAACCCAAAATACAAGCTTGTTTTACTCCGAGGTTTGTAAACAATGTAAATGCAAACAAACACTGTCTCCTTTTATAATGTTGATATTATGGATGGTCTGTCCTTGTATCCATGGCTCTGTCTATGAGTGGTTACGTCTTTCCAGCACCATCCCTCAGGCTTTTTACCAAAACAGTGGTGGGGTGGACGCTTTAGGTGTTTGAACTGCGAATTTCCCATTTTAAAGGGGTAATATGGGATTCAAACAACAACAAAGCAGGCTCTCCGCCACCTGTTTTGGTAAACAGCTGAGGTATGGGACTGGAGAAACGTAACCATTCTCAAATTCATAGACGGAGCTCGTAAGCACTGACCGTAACTGTACTAATCCCAGATTCATAGACCGAGCTCGTAAGCACTGACCGTAACTGTACTAATCCCAGATTCATAGACCGAGCTCGTAAGCACTGACCGTAACTGTACTAATCCCGGATTCTCCCTGCATACTTGGAACAGCTGCTGAAACCATTTACGCAATCGACTCATTTGAGGTTTCCAACTATCAGTAAAAGGTGTCCCCCCTCTTGGGATATTGGGTGCATCCCAAATGGCACCCTATTCCATACAGTAGGGTACTACTTTTGACCAGGGCCCATTGTGCTCTGGTCAAAAGTAGTGCACTACATAGGGAATAGGGTGCTATTTGGGATGCTGACATAATCCACCCGTTGTTAAACCCCAAAACAACAAACAGATCTGGGACCAGCAATGCTATACCCCAAAATGGTTATCAAATGTATAAAGACAGGAATCGACCTCAGCTAATATCATGTATTGTGTAAAGCTACACATCAATTCTTCCCTATTTTATTCGTTACAGTATTTCCAATGCCATAACTTACATGCTTGAGGAGCCATACAGTTGGGTCCTGACAATACAGCTACCCAGAGTACAGTCGGATTGTCTGTGGAACAACAGTAGTTGGAAACAGTGCGGTGTAAAATGGGTGACTGTGGAAACGACACTTACTGTAGGTTTGCTATTTGTTTACGAGATTATTCCAACACAGCCTCGTGTGTGTCCCAAATGGTACCCTATTCCCTTTATAGTGCACTACTATTGACCAGGGCCCATAGGGATTATGGTCAAAAGTAGTGTGCTGTATAGGAAATAGGGTACCATTTGGGAGACACCCCTGTCTCTGTGGGTGCAGGATCTGTTTTGCATTAGAGGGCTGGGGGATTACTGTTCTATTGAGGAGTCCTGGGTCGTATTCACTAGACACCGAATGGAGAGAAAAAAAACTGACCGAAACTGAGAGGGACTACCTGAACTTGTCCAATCAGAAACGCACGTTTTCCGTTGCAAAACGTTTTCCGTTGCAAAATGTTTTGCTACTAATGAACACGACCCTTAGAAGCTGACGTTAATGGACAGTGGAGAGGCCGGACTTAAAGTCTCCATGAGTCATAACCATAAAGGGGTTTCTGTGATGTCATTGGGCTTGCTCCAGTAGGAACCGAATTATACGTCCGGCCGGACGGCCTTCGACAAACATCTGCATGTGGAAGCTGCCATGGCTGCAAAACTCTTAACTTCAACGACATTTGGTATCAATTGGTAATGGTTACTGATACTCTTTCTACATTGGCAGGACGTTTTGGGTGAAATTTGGGCTGACACCCTATTCACTGTATTGTGCACTAATTTTAAACAATTGGGCTCCCGAGTGGCGCAGCGGTCTAAGGCACTGCATCTCAGTACTTGAGGCGTCACTACAGACCCCCCTGGTTCGATTCCAGGCTGTATCACAACCGGGCCGTGATTGGGAGTCCCATAGGGCGGCGCACAATTGGCCCAGCGTCGTCCGGGTTTGGCCGGTGCAGGCCGTCATTGTAAATAAGAATTTGTTCTTAACTGACTTGCCTAGCTAAATAAAGGTAAAATAAAAATAAAATTTGGGATGCAGACTTACTATATCTTACACCCACAGGAAGGGCTGTATAATAATGTGTTCATGATAGCAGCAATGCATTCCTACTTGTAATGCAACCATCATTCAGCTTTGAGAAACATCAGTGTCCAATCAATTTACCATGTTCTTTACCTATCAAATGCATTGTGCGTTACTATTTAAACAGCCACGTTACTGCTCTCCTTATCAAATGCATCATGCGTTACTATTTAAACAGCCACGTTACTGCAGTCCTTCATATCGGTTGTTATGAAGGAGTTATTAGAAGTATACAGTATTTTATTTGAACATGCGTTGTCCAGTACAGAGATGCTAGGGTGTATGTTAATTTCATTCAATTGCATTTTGACTCCATTGTTATTTTTTAAAATATTTTAAAAGCTAAATGAATAAATATGAAAATGAATTCAAAAACAGTATTTGTCCCTTTTTGGTGAATATCGTTCCACTACTGTACCTCATCATACTGCACTGCCTTTCATCTCTCTTCTGTTATTAAGCCCAAAACAATGTCTCTTCCAGATAGCTTGGATTTTCCTGCCACTCAAGTTCTCTACGATAGTATGCTCCAGGGGAGAGATGTTCCTGCCACACACGCTCTCTAAGATATTATGTTCCAGGGGAGATATTTTCCTGCCACACACGCTCTCTAAGATATTATGTTCCAGGGGAGACATTTTCCTCTAAGCCGACCGTGACTGCTGTGCTCTGTCCAATCACTCTGGAGGTCTTCTGTCAGATAAGAGGGAGACTAATAAAGGCCTTCTCCTTCCTTTACTTTCTTATCCTCCTTTTTACCCTGACCATCATCTTCTCCTCTCCACTCCACTGGCCGTCCAATCACACACATCCGCTTGACTTGTTCACCTCAAGTCTATAGAGACCAGGGCAGACAGGGGTCTGATGCTGACTTGTATGTATACGTTGACCTTGTACACGCTGACTACTTCCTGCTGACCTCTTGCCAGTTCCTGTTACCTGAATGAGTACGTTTCTAACCATGAATTTATTGCATGTCATCTACTCAGTCTCCGGTATTGTGAATGTAGACTACTGTTTCTTGAGAGGAGTCTAGAAACAGACAGCGGTGAAAAGGACCATAGAGAGGAGTCTAGAAACAGACAGCGGTGAGGAGGACCATAGAGAGGAGTCTAGAAACAGACAGCGGTGAAAAGGACCATAGAGAGGAGTCTAGAAACATCATCAGAGCAGACTGAAGCTCCCTAAGCGGAGCCCGCCAGCACGTCAGATCAGAGCACACTGAAGTCCTGAGGAATGGGTACCGGCCAGCACGTCAGATCAGAGCACACTGAAGTCCTGAGGAATGGGTACCGGCCAGCACGTCAGATCAGAGCACACTGAAGTCCTAAGGAATGGGTACCGGCCAGCACGTCAAATCAGAGCACACTGAAGTCCTGAGGAATGGGGACCGGCCAGCACGTCAAATCAGAGCACACTGAAGTCCTGAGGAATGGGTACCGGCCAGCACGTCAGATCAGAGCACACTGAAGTCCTGAGGAATGGGTACCGGCCAGCACGTCAGATCAGAGCACACTGAAGTCCTGAGGAATGGGTAACGGCCAGCACGTCAGATCAGAGCACACTGAAGTCCTGAGGAATGGGTACCGGCCAGCACGTCAGATCAGAGCAGACTGAAGCTCCCTAAGCGGAGCCGGCCAGCACGTCAAATCAGAGCACACTGAAGTCCTGAGGAATGGGTACCGGCCAGCACGTCAGATCAGAGCACACTGAAGTCCTGAGGAATGGGTACCGGCCAGCACGTCAGATCAGAGCAGACTGAAGCTCCCTAAGCGGAGCCGGCCAGCACGTCAGATCAGAGCACACTGACGCTCACTTGGCTAAACTGGCCCCGCTTTGAAAGGCTGATATCCCAGATCAGTTCCCTGCCTTCCCTCCCACTCTCTAAGAGCATAACAGGCTTATCATCTAAATACGGAAGTTAGGATTTTATCTCATCGCAACCCTATCCTGCATGAATGAAAATGGAAACTAAGTGGTCATGATGACATGACCTTTGTAGTTTACAATAGCTGAGGAGTTAGTCATGCTAAAGGACTTGAAAGACTGGTCATGGCTCACATCAACAGCATAATCCCAGAAACCCTAGACCCACTCCAATTTGCATACCGCCCCAACAGATCCACAGATGATGCAATCTCTATCGCACTCCACACTGCCCTTTCCCACCTGGACAAGAGGAACACCTACGTGAGAATGCTATTCATTGACTACAGCTCAGCATTCAACACCATAGTGCCCTCAAAGCTCATCACTAAGCTAAGGATCCTGGGACTAAACACCTCCCTCTGCAACTGGATCCTGGACTTCCTGACGGGCCGCCCCCAGGTGGTAAGGGTAGGTAACAACACATCTGCCACACTGATCCTCAACACGGGGGCCCCTCAGGGGTGCGTGCTCAGTCCCCTCCTGTACTCTCTGTTCACCCATGACTGCATGGCCAGGCACGACTCCAACACCATCATTAAGTTTGCCGACGACACAACAGTGGTAGGCCTGATCACCGACAACGATGAGACAGCCTATAGGGAGGAGGTCAGAGATCTGGCCGTGTGGTGCCAGGACAACAACCTCTCCCTCAACGTGACCAAGACAAAGGAGATGATTGTGGACTACAGGAAAAAAAAGAGGACTGAGCACGCCCCCATTCTCATCGACGGGGCTGTAGTGGAACAAGTTGAGAGCTTCAAGTTCCTTGGTGTCCACATCACCAACGAACTATCATGGTCCAAACACACCAAGACAGTCGTGAAGAGGGCACGACAAAGCCTATTCCCCCTCAGGAGACTAAAAAGATTTGGCATGGGTCCTCAGATCCTCAAAAAATTCTACAGCTGCACCATCGAGAGCATCCTGACTGGTTGCATCACCGCCTGGTATGGCAACTGCTTGGCCTCTGACCGCAAGGCACTACAGAGGGTAGTGCGTACGGCCCAGTACATCACTGGGGCAAAGCTCCCTGCCATCCAGGACCTCTATACCAGGCGGTGTCAGAGGAAGGCCCTCAAAATTGTCAAAGACTCCAGTCACCCTAGTCATAGACTGTTCTCTCTGCTACCGCACGGCAAGCGGTACCGGAGTGCCAAGTCTAGGTCCAAAAGACTTCTCAACAGCTTCTACCCCCAAGCCATAAGACTCCTGAACAGCTAATCATGGCTACCCGGACTATTTGCACTGCCCCCCCACCCCATCCTTTTTACGCTGCTGCTACTCTGTTAAGTATTTATGCATAGTCACTTTAACTCTACCCACATGTACATATTACCTCAACTAGCCGGTGCCCCCGCACATTGACTATGCAACGGTACCCCCCTGTATATATAGCCTCCCTACTGTCACTTTATTCTATTGTATATATAGCCTCCCTACTGTCACTTTATTTTTTACTTCTGCTCTTTTTTTTCTCAACACTTTTTTGTTGTTGTTTTATTCTTACTTTTTTTGTTTAAAATAAATGCACTGTTGGTTAAGGGCTGTAAGTAAGCATTTCACTGTAATGTCTGCACCTGTTGTATTCGGCGCATGTGACCAATAAAATTTGATTTGATTTGATTTGACTTTACTAGGATATAATGTTCAAGGAGGCTTTTAGATCGCTAAGAGAAATCCTCTCCTACTTCTGTGTCTTGTCCACATTCTCTCTGACATCATTCGTTTTATCATATTGACGCGATGTCATGAATTATCCCTCTCTGGCACGGACAGGGTGCTGGTTCTGGAGTGAATAGGTCTAGGGGTGTGTGTGAGCTGCGGAACACAAGGCAAGACACACACACACACAACCAAACCAATTCCTTCCATCTATATTCTTACTTGAAAGAGAATGTATAATATATGTATTCATATTTATGCATTTATGTAAAATATATGATTATTCTATTCCGTGTTGCTATGAACAACAAGGACACCTCTCTTCTATTCCATTGCCTTAAACCCATCAATATATGTATTGTAGGAGATAAAAGCTATTCAGTTACAGTACGCAGCTAACTTGACTCCAGGTCACGATAAGCTCTAAGACATGGAGTCCGACCATGGTCCAGGGCGGTGGGATGATATGGCGGCCTCTCTCCTCTCGGCTTTGAAATGCTCTCCAGGCTTGTTCAGATCCCCTCCGACGTGTAACTCAACCAGTTCTGAAGGATCCTGAGATTAGCAGAGACAAAGAGCTGCATTGAGAGGTGAGCGGCCAGGGAGGGATGTAATTAACTTCATGTGAAAGGCTTCCCTCCAGAGATGAGAGAGGAGTGCTGAGGACTCAGGGGAGAAGGAGGAGGTGGAGTGGACTCAGGGGAGAAGGAGGAGGTGGAGTGGAGGGCTCAGGGGAGAAGGCGGAGGTGGAGGTGGAGGACTCAGGGGAGAAGGTGGAGGTGGAGTGGAGGACTCAGGGGAGAAGGCGGAGGTGGAGTGGAGGACTCAGGGGAGAAGGTGGAGGTGGAGTGGAGGACTCAGGGGAGAAGGCGGAGGTGGAGTGGAGGACTCAGGGGAGAAGGCGGAGGTGGAGGTGGAGGACTCAGGGGAGAAGGTGGAGGTGGAGTGGAGGACTCAGGGGAGAAGGCGGAGGTGGAGTGGAGGACTCAGGGGAGAAGGTGGAGGTGGAGTGGAGGACTCAGGGGAGAAGGCGGAGGTGGAGGTGGAGGACTCAGGGGAGAAGGTGGAGGTGGAGTGGAGGACTCAGGGGAGAAGGTGGAGGTGGAGTGGAGGACTCAGGGGAGAAGGTGGAGGTGGAGTGGAGGGCTCAGGGGAGAAGGTGTAGGTGGAGTGGAGGGCTCAGGGGAGAAGGAGGAGGTGGAGTGGAGGACTCAGGGGAGAAGGCGGAGGTGGAGTGGAGGACTCAGGGGAGAAGGTGGAGGTGGAGGTGGAGGTGGAGTGGAGGACTCAGGGGAGAAGGTGGAGGTGGAGTGGAGGGCTCAGGGGAGAAGGTGGAGGTGGAGTGGAGGGCTCAGGGGAGAAGGTGAGGGTGGAGGTGGAGGACTCCAACTCTGATCCCTTTTCACAGCTTATATCATCCCCTTTGATACCCCTCCCTTACCCCAACCCCCCCCCCCCCCCCCCCCCCCCAAAAAAAAAAAATAAGATCTGGATAAGAGCGTCTGCTAAATGACGTAAATGTAAATGTAATGATATTTCTGATGTGACTTAAAATAGTATCACACTCCAATGAGAGGGAAGTGAATTGAAGCCATTAGCCTGGCCTACAACTAGGGATGTGATCAGTAACAATACATTCATATCACAGGGAAATCCCCCTATGTACTGTATGTTGATGTAGCTGTAGTGTTCTCCTCTTTAAATTCATACTGTAAAAATACACTGAGTGAACAAAACATTATGAACACCTTCCTAATATTGAGTTGCACCCCCTTTTCCCTCTGAACAGCCTCAATTCGTTGGGGCGTTCCACAGGGATGCTGGCCCATGTTGACTTCATTGCTTCCCAAAGCTGTGTCAAGCTGGGTGTCCTTTGGTTGGTGGACCATTCTTGATATACACAGGAAACTGTTGAGCGTGAAAAACCCAGCAGTGTTGCAGTTCTTGACACACTCAAACCAGTGCGCCTGGCACCTTCTACCATACACCGTTCAAAGGCACTTACATATTTTGTCTTGCCCATTCACCCTCTGAATGGCACACATACACAATCCATGTCTCAAATGGCTCAAGGCTTAAACATCCTCCTTTAACCTGTCTCCGCCTCTCCATCAATAAGGGATCATAGCTTTCACCTGGATCCACCTGGTCAGTCTATGTCATGGTAAGAGCAGGTGTTCCTAATGTTTTGTCCACTCAGTGTATGTCCCTGTAAAAAGTCAGTGCCCTTAGCAGAAAGTAGTCAGCAGAACTCTTTCAAATGGAATCCATTGTCAGAATCCTGCACATTTGTGTCATTTTTGTAAAAAGTGTCGCTCAAATATTATACACGTCAGCAGCACATCTGAGAGTGGTTTGTGTCAGGTCCTTCTGTCTGTCCTGACTGAGAGAGAGAGAGAGAGAGAGAGAGAGAGAGAGAGAGAGAGAGAGAGAGAGAGAGAGAGACAGGGGAACTTAATAACAACCTTTAAATTGCAGGGTTGTAACTTGGCAAGCACTCTCTCTCTCTCTCTCTCTCTCTCTCTCTCTCTGTCTCTCTCTCTCGCTCTCTCTCTCTCTCTCTCTCTCTCTCTCTCTCTCTCTCTCTCTCTCTCTATGTCTCTCTCTCCCTCCCTCTCTCTCTCTCTCCCTCTCTCTCTCTCTCTCTCTCTCTCTCCCTCTCTCTCTCTTACTCCTTCCCCCTCTTTCTGTCTTCCCTCCCCCTCTCCCCTCTCTCTCTCTCCCCTCTCTCCCCCTCTCTTCCCTCAAACTGGTCTGCAGTCAGTCTAGCTAACAGCTGCTTTTCATCTCCCTGCATTAGAGAGATGAATAGTAACATATTATCATACTGCATGGAGAGATGAATAGTAACATATTATCATACTGCATGGAGAGATGAATGTTAACATATTATCATACTGCTTGGAGAGATGAATGTTAACATATTATCATACTGCATTAGAGAGATGAATATTAAAATATTATCATACTGCATTGGAGAGATGAATGTTAACATATTATCATACTGCATTAGAGAGATGAATGTTAACATATTATCATACTGCATGGAGAGATGAATGTTAACATATTATCATACTGCATGGAGAGATGAATTTTAACATATTATCATACTGCATGGAGAGATGAATGTTAACATGTTATCATACTGCATTGGAGAGATGAATGTTAACATATTATCATACTGCATGGAGAGATGAATGTTAACATATTATCATACTGCATTGGAGAGATGAATGTTAACATATTATCATACTGCATGGAGAGATGAATGTTAACATATTATCATACTGCATGGAGAGATGAATGTTAACATATTATCATACTGCATGGAGAGATGAATGTTAACATATTATCATACTGCATGGAGAGATGAATAGTAACATATTATCATACTGCATGGAGAGATGAATAGTAACATATTATCATACTGCATGGAGAGATGAATAGTAACATATTATCATACTGCATGGAGAGATGAATAGTAACATATTCTGGGCACGCTAGCATGGCTCGCCTATATTACAGCAGACAAAGAGGAATTCAAAGCACCCTGCCTTCCTCCACTAGTCCTTCCTCCACTAGTTCTTCCTCCACTAGTCCTTCCTCCACTAGTCCTTCCTCCACTAGTCCTTCCTCCACTAGTCCTTCTTCCCCTAGTCCTTCCTTCAGTCCATTGTATCTCATTCTCCACTGGAAGCATGCTGCTCTGCTGTTCCCCTCTCATGCGTCCCAAATTACACCTTATTCCCTATATAGTGCACTACCTTTGACCAAGGCCTATAGGGCTCTGGTCAAAAGTAGTGCACTATGCAGGAAATAGGGTGCCATTTGGGACACAGTCCATGGAGTTGTGTAATTGCTGTGGAGCTGTCTGTGCAGCACATGGCAACGTGTCGTAGGGAGCTAAATCAAAATATTTGTTCAATTTGGGGCACATAAAGGGTTTCAATTGTTTAAATTTGTCTTGAAAGTCCTATAGTAAGTTGATATAGTAGAAAACAGAATGTGACTTCACCTGGATGGTAGTGGAAATGACAGAAATGGAAATGACTCTAAAATGTCACTATGTAAAGTAAAACAGAGTGGCTTGGCTTAGCGTCCGAAATAAAAACGCATTTCAATCTTTCATCACTTCCTTCAATGCCCATGATTCAATGCCATGATTCAATTGCTATGATTCAGTGCCCATGATTCAATGCCATGATTCCATTGCTATGATTCAATGCCCATGATTCAATGCCCATGATAAAATGCCCATGATTCAATGCCCATGATTCAATGCCATGATTCAATTGCTATGATTCAGTGCCCATGATTCAATGCCATGATTCCATTGCTATGATTCAATGCCTATGATTCAATGCCCATGATAAAATGCCCCTGATTCAATGCCCATCAAGTCTGTGTTTTGCACACATATTTCAAGTCAGAATAACGTCCCTACTACACACAGGACAGGAGGGGGGTTCTGCTTATAGTGAAATCCTTCATTCCACAGGATGACTGGAGCACCTGGACAGGATCAATATATCCATGCTTACGTCCCAAATGGCACCCTATACCCTTACATAAGTACACTACACTCAGATGTTTTTTTTGCTATCTAGAACCTAAAAGGTTTCTTCGGCTGTCCCCGTAGAAGAACCCTTTGAAGAATCATTTTTGGTTCCAGGTAGAACCATTTTCCGTGTAGAACCATTTCCACAGAGGGTTGGCTTAATTGGCAAATTATGGCAAATTATTGTACAATTAAGGAACATTTATTTTACAGAGACAACATAAAAAAAAGAGAAAGTTGGATTAGAATTATTTATAGCATAGAATGACTTCTAAAGCCTCTACTTAGAATACACTGAGTGCGACCCAAATGGCACCCTATTCCCTATATAGTGCACTACTTTTGACCAGGGCCCATAGGGTTCTGGTCAAAAGGAGTGCACCATATAGGGAATAGGGTGCCATTTGGGACGTAAGAGACAATGACTTCTAAAGCCTCTACTTGGAATACACTGTGAGACAAAGTGAGTAGTTATGCATTCAATGTAGTAGAATATTGTTCTGGTGTGTGGATTTAACCACAGACTGACAGTGTCTGGGGATATACATTTCAAGGAGGAGGGAAAACCAAATGGCACCATATTCCCAACATTGTGCACTACTTTTGACCAGGGCCCATAAGGCTCTGGTCAAAAGCAGTGCACTATAAAGAATATTTGGTGCCATTTGGGACTTAACCTAAGGTTTTTAATTGAATACTCTCCATATAGTGGAATGTCATTCTGGCTTTCTGGACGTACTGAAAAAACCCTCATGTTCCCAATGATACGAACGGAAAAAAAGAAGCATTAAAACTACTTAAAGGCAGTTCATGGTTTCCATTTCTTAATGCTGCGGTTAGTTTCCATTGCTTATTAATGCTGAGGTTTTAGGGGCTATGTCCCAAATGGCACCCTATTTCCTATGTAGTGCACTACTTTAGACCAGAGCCCTGTGGGCATTGCATAGGGAATAGGGTGCCATTTGGGATACAACATTGGGTCACAATCAACTCGCTCTACTAGTCTATAGTGATGACCATCAACTCCCTCTACTAGTCTATAGTGATGACCATCAACTCCCTCTACTAGTCTATAGTGATGACCATCAACTCCCTCTACTAGTCTATAGTGATGACTGTATATATACCATCAACTCCCTCTACTAGTCTATAGTGATGACTGTATATATACCATCAACTCCCTCTACTAGTCTATAGTGATGACTGTATATATACCATCAACTCCCTCTACTAGTCTATAGTGATGACTGTATATTTACCATCAACTCCCTCTACTAGTCTATAGTGATGACTGTATATATACCATCAACTCCCTCTACTAGTCTATAGTGATGACCATCAACTCCCTCTACTAGTCTATAGTGATGACATCAACTCCCTCTACTAGTCTATAGTGATGACCATCAACTCCCTCTACTAGTCTATAGTGATGACTGTATATATACCATCAACTCCCTCTACTAGTCTATAGTGATGACCATCAACTCCCTCTACTAGTCTATAGTGATGACATCAACTCCCTCTACTAGTCTATAGTGATGACCATCAACTCCCTCTACTAGTCTATAGTGATGACTGTATATATACCATCAACTCCCTCTACTAGTCTATAGTGATGACCATCAACTCCCTCTACTAGTCTATAGTGATGACTGTATATATACCATCAACTCCCTCTACTAGTCTATAGTGATGACATCAACTCCCTCTACTAGTCTATAGTGATGTCCATCAACTCCCTCTACTAGTCTATAATGATGACTGTATATATACCATCAACTCCCTCTACTAGTCTATAGTGATGACCATCAACTCCCTCTACTAGTCTATAGTGATGACATCAACTCCCTCTACTAGTCTATAGTGATGACCATCAACTCCCTCTACTAGTCTATAGTGATGACTGTATATATACCATCAACTCCCTCTACTAGTCTATAGTGATGACCATCAACTCCCTCTACTAGTCTATAGTGATGACATCAACTCCCTCTACTAGTCTATAGTGATGTCCATCAACTCCCTCTACTAGTCTATAATGATGACTGTATATATACCATCAACTCCCTCTACTAGTCTATAGTGATGACTGTATATATACCATCAACTCCCTCTACTAGTCTATAGTGATGACTGTATATATACCATCAACTCCCTCTACTAGTCTATAGTGATGACCATCAACTCCCTCTACTAGTCTATGGTGATGACTGCGTATGCACCATCAGAGATCAACTAAGGCATAAAAAACACACCTGCTCCACATTGACTGTCTGTCCTAGAAACATGGAGACAATTAGCCTGAAGACTGACTGGGTGTGGAGGCATGGCCATGGGGAGGTCCTTTACAGACCCCAGAGAAAACAGACTGACAGGCATTCAGAGAGACAGAGAGACAGGCATTCAGAGAGACAGAGAGACAGGCAGACAGGCAGACAGGCAGACAGACAGACAGACAGACAGACAGGCAGGCAGGCAGACAGACAGACAGACAGACAGACAGACAGACAGACAGACAGGCAGGCAGACAGGCAGACAGACAGACAGGCAGACATACAGACAGACAGACAGGCAGGCAGGCAGACAGACAGACAGACAGACAGACAGACAGACAGACAGACAGACAGACAGACAGACAGACAGACAGACAGGCAGGCAGACAGGCAGACAGACAGACAGACAGGCAGACATACAGACAGACAGGCAGGCAGGCAGACAGACAGGCAGACAGACACTCTCAGGGAGGCAACTTGTTTAGAATTGGAGATGGGGAAAAATAACGTTCCGTCTAGACACAGTTACTTTTTGTTTAGGTGAGTTCTATCTGGACTCAGAAGGAACCTTTAAAGCCTTTCCTTAAAGGTAGACTCAGAGGTCCATGGGTAGCAATTCTGTGTGGAGTCATTCTATGATTCACTACTGTGGTATGGGTTGAGTACCTCTGAGGGTTGAGGTGGCGGTCATAAAAACAGACATCCAGGAGTCTTAGCCTTTATCCTGCAGGATTCCATTCCACTGGTGGAAGCGACAAGTCATTTCACATTGCATACATTAAAAACCCTTTCAATGACTGGACGAATTAATTTAGTATTTTTACTACAGTGAAACTAATGTCATATACATGTAGTGACATCTGCAGGTTTAAATAATATCCCCTTTCATGATGTTGTTGACTTATGAAATGTATTTTAATACATTGGTCAACAGCAGTACAGGTAATAGCCCAGCTGTTCACGGGTAGAGTAGACACATTCCATCACCAAGATGTGTGGAGCAGCAATGGGAAAATAATCCGATCAACTCAAATCTAGATGTGTATCATATACTCTAGCAATCAATCATTTTGTGAAAACATTATTTGACACTTTTCAAGACAAAACAGA
>NW_028158401.1:87500-92500 GCF_964263955.1 Coregonus lavaretus | reverse complement strand
TCTGTTAAGCTGTCCAGGCATTACTTTATCTGTTGAGGGAATAGTTTATGTTAAGCTGTCCAGACATTACTTTATCTGTTGAGGGAATAGTTTCTGTTAAGCTGCCCAGACATTACTTTATCTGTTGAGGGAATAGTTTCTGTTAAGCTGTCCAGGCATTACTTTATCTGTTGAGGGAATCGTTTCTGTTAAGCTGTCCAGGCATTACTTTATCTGTTGAGGGAATCGTTTCTGTTAAGCTGCCCAGACATTACTTTATCTGTTGAGGGAATAGTTTCTGTTAAGCTGTCCAGACGTTACTTTATCTGTTGAGGGAATAGTTTCTGTTAAGCTGCCCAGGCATTACTTTATCTGTTGAGGGAATAGTTTCTGTTAAGCTGTCCAGGCATTACTTTATCTGTTGAGGGAATCGTTTCTGTTAAGCTGTCCAGACGTTACTTTATCTGTTGAGGGAATAGTTTCTGTTAAGCTGTCCAGACGTTACTTTATCTGTTGAGGGAATAGTTACTGTTAAGCTGCCCAGACATTACTTTATCTGTTGAGGGAATAGTTTCTGTTAAGCTGTCCAGACGTTACTTTATCTGTTGAGGGAATAGTTTCTGTTAAGCTGCCCAGGCATTACTTTATCTGTTGAGGGAATAGTTTCTGTTAAGCTGCCCAGACATTACTTTATCTGTTGAGGGAATAGTTTCTGTTAAGCTGTCCAGACATTACTTTATCTGTTGAGGGAATAGTTTCTGTTAAGCTGCCCAGACATTACTTTATCTGTTGAGGGAATAGTTTCTGTTAAGCTGTCCAGACATTACTTTATCTGTTGAGGGAATAGTTTCTGTTAAGCTGTCCAGACATTACTTTATCTGTTGAGGGAATAGTTTCTGTTAAGCTGCCCAGACGTTACTTTATCTGTTGAGGGAATAGTTTCTGTTAAGCTGTCCAGACATTACTTTATCTGTTGAGGGAATAGTTTCTGTTAAGCTGTCCAGACATTACTTTATCTGTTGAGGGAATAGTTTCTGTTAAGCTGTCCAGACATTACTTTATCTGTTGAGGGAATAGTTTCTGTTAAGCTGCCCAGACGTTACTTTATCTGTTGAGGGAATAGTTTCTGTTAAGCTGCCCAGACATTACTTTATCTGTTGAGGGAATCGTTTCTGTTAAGCTGTCCAGACATTACTTTATCTGTTGAGGGAATAGTTTCTGTTAAGCTGCCCAGACATTACTTTATCTGTTGAGGGAATAGTTTCTGTTAAGCTGTCCAGGCATTACTTTATCTGTTGAGGGAATAGTTTATGTTAAGCTGTCCAGACATTACTTTATCTGTTGAGGGAATAGTTTCTGTTAAGCTGCCCAGACATTACTTTATCTGTTGAGGGAATAGTTTCTGTTAAGCTGTCCAGGCATTACTTTATCTGTTGAGGGAATCGTTTCTGTTAAGCTGTCCAGGCATTACTTTATCTGTTGAGGGAATCGTTTCTGTTAAGCTGTCCAGACGTTACTTTATCTGTTGAGGGAATAGTTTCTGTTAAGCTGTCCAGACGTTACTTTATCTGTTGAGGGAATAGTTACTGTTAAGCTGCCCAGACATTACTTTATCTGTTGAGGGAATAGTTTCTGTTAAGCTGTCCAGACGTTACTTTATCTGTTGAGGGAATAGTTTCTGTTAAGCTGCCCAGGCATTACTTTATCTGTTGAGGGAATAGTTTCTGTTAAGCTGCCCAGACATTACTTTATCTGTTGAGGGAATAGTTTCTGTTAAGCTGTCCAGACATTACTTTATCTGTTGAGGGAATAGTTTCTGTTAAGCTGCCCAGACATTACTTTATCTGTTGAGGGAATAGTTTCTGTTAAGCTGTCCAGACATTACTTTATCTGTTGAGGGAATAGTTTCTGTTAAGCTGTCCAGACATTACTTTATCTGTTGAGGGAATAGTTTCTGTTAAGCTGCCCAGACGTTACTTTATCTGTTGAGGGAATAGTTTCTGTTAAGCTGTCCAGACATTACTTTATCTGTTGAGGGAATAGTTTCTGTTAAGCTGTCCAGACATTACTTTATCTGTTGAGGGAATAGTTTCTGTTAAGCTGTCCAGACATTACTTTATCTGTTGAGGGAATAGTTTCTGTTAAGCTGCCCAGACGTTACTTTATCTGTTGAGGGAATAGTTTCTGTTAAGCTGCCCAGACATTACTTTATCTGTTGAGGGAATAGTTTCTGTTAAGCTGCCCAGACATTACTTTATCTGTTGAGGGAATAGTTACTGTGCTGTTACTGCCTTGATACTGCGCTGTTACTGCACTTTTACAGACTGTTACAAACTGTTACTGATAATATCATCTATACATTTTAGTCATTTGGCAGACGCTCTTATCCAGAGCGACTTGCAGTTAGTGAGTTTTTTTTTCATACTGGCCCCCCCGTGGGAAACGATCCCACAACCCTGGCGTTGCAAGCGCCATGCTCTACCAACTGAGCTACAGGGGGCCATCTATAGTAGGAATAAGTATGAAAATGTATGCACTCACTACTGTATGTCGCTCTGCATAAGAGCGTCTGCTAAATTACTAAAATGAAATGTAGAGTGAAGTTGCCCTGGGCGCTGTTCTTGGGTGAGTTTGACATTTTCCCCAGTAAGGCTTTTGCTTCAATATGTAACTTTTTCACATAGAAATTCACATAGAAATATGAGTTATAGATCTGTCATCCGCATTGAAAGCAAGTCTAAGAAGCGGTAGATCTGTTCTATGTGCTCTATTTCTATGTTTCCTGTTCATGAGTTTAGTATTTTTTGTCTTTTACTTTCGGTTTTGTACAACAGCTTCAAACAGCTGAAAATACAATATATTTTTGGTCATGGAAAAGACATTTCACAGCGGTTTCGATGGTACAATGATTCTCCACACTACTGGCTTTGTCACATTAACTGAAATTAGGCGAACTATTAGAATTTTAGCAACCAGGAAGTGGCGGAGCCATTTCTGCATAGTGCACCTTTAAGGTTAGGATAAGGGGAGGGGAAGCTGATCCTAGATCTGTACCTTTAAGGTTAGGATAAGGGGAGGGGAAGCTGATCCTAGATCTGTACCTTTAAGGTTAGGATAAGGGGAGGGGAAGCGGATCCTAGATCTGTACCTTTAAGGTTAGGATAAGGGGAGGGGAAGCGGATCCTAGATCTGTACCTTTAAGGTTAGGATAAGGGGAGGGGAAGCGGATCCTAGATCTGTACCTTTAAGGTTAGGATAAGGGGAGGGGAAGCGGATCCTAGATCTGTACCTTTAAGGTTAGGATAAGGGGAGGGGAAGCGGATCCTAGATCTGTACCTTTAAGGTTAGGATAAGGGGAGGGGAAGCGGATCCTAGATCTGTACCTTTAAGGTTAGGATAAGGGGAGGGGAAGCGGATCCTAGATCTGTACCTTTAAGGTTAGGATAAGGGGAGGGGAAGCGGATCCTAGATCTGTACCTTTAAGGTTAGGATAAGGGGAGGGGAAGCGGATCCTAGATCTGTACCTTTAAGGTTAGGATAAGGGGAGGGGAAGCGGATCCTAGATCTGTACCTTTAAGGTTAGGATAAGGGGAGGGGAAGCGGATCCTAGATCTGTACCTTTAAGGTTAGGATAAGGGGAGGGGAAGCGGATCCTAGATCTGTACCTTTAAGGTTAGGATAAGGGGAGGGGAAGCGGATCCTAGATCTGTACCTTTAAGGTTAGGATAAGGGGAGGGGAAGCGGATCCTAGATCTGTACCTTTAAGGTTAGGATAAGGGGAGGGGAAGCGGATCCTAGATCTGTACCTTTAAGGTTAGGATAAGGGGAGGGGAAGCGGATCCTAGATCTGTACCGAGGGATGTCATTCAGAAAAGGTCACATGCAATTCATTCATTCAGCCAGTCATAACTGGCTTTAATAGTGTAATCATGTAATAACACTATGGTAAACATATAACACTATTAGTAAGAAAGCGACAAGCCAGACACCCAGAACTAAAGAACTATAAACCAGACACCCAGAACTAAAGAACTATAAACCAGACACCCATAACTAAAGAACTACAAACCAGACACCCATAACTAAAGAACTATAAACCAGACACCCAGAACTAAAGAACTAAAAACCAGACACCCAGACCTAAAGAACTACAAACCAGACACCCAGAACTAAAGAACTATAAACCAGACACCCAGAACTAAAGAACTATAAACCAGACACCCAGAACTAAAGAACTACAAACCAGACACCCAGAACTAAAGAACTACAAACCAGACACCCAGAACTAAAGAACTATAAACCAGACACCCAGAACTAAAGAACTACAAACCAGACACCCATAACTAAAGAACTACAAACCAGACACCCAGAACTAAAGAACTATAAACCAGACACCCAGAACTAAAGAACTACAAACCAGACACCCAGAACTAAAGAACTACAAACCAGACACCCATAACTAAAGAACTACAAACCACACACCCATAACTAAAGAACTACAAACCAGACACCCAGAACAAAAATCTCATGTAATTGCGCTAGATCCTGCGTCTGTCCACAAGAGATTACAAACCCTATGGATATTATTTACTAACCTCTGCTACTAGTAATTGTCAGAATACTAGCAGTGGTCCTCTGTAGCACAGCTGGTAGAGCACGGCGCTTGTAACGCCAGGGTAGTGGGTTCGATCCCCGGGACCACCCATACACAAAAAATAAATAATGTATGCACACATGACTGTAAGTCGCTTTGGATAAAAGCGTCTGCTAAATGGCATATTATATTATATTATTATATCATCATGACAGACCCTGGTTATGTAAGCCACAGTCCACACACACACACACACACACACACACACACACACACACACACACACACACACACGCAGCACCAATGAGAGTGAGTAGTCATTAGCAGAAAAGGGAGATAACAGATGTCCATTAGTGACATCAATTATCAGAGCTGTGTGTGTGGACACAAGTGTCAAGACCTGGGCTGAACTTTAACAGGGTTAGAC
>NW_028158401.1:0-80000 GCF_964263955.1 Coregonus lavaretus | reverse complement strand
CAGTAAATGTCCAGGCCCGTCTGAAGTTTGCTAGAGTGCATTTGGATGATCCAGAAGAGGATTGGGAGAATGTCATATGGTCAGATGAAACCAAAATATAACTTTTTGGTAAAAACTCAACTCGTCGTGTTTGGAGGACAAAGAATGCTGAGTTGCATCCAAAGAACACCATACCTACTGTGAAGCATGGGGGTGGAAACATCATGCTTTGGGGCTGTTTTTCTGCAAAGGGACCAGGACGACTGATCCGTGTAAAGGAAAGAATGAATGGGGCCATGTATCGTGAGATTTTGAGTGAAAACCTCCTTCCATCAGCAAGGGCATTGAAGATGAAACGTGGCTGGGTCTTTCAGCATGACAATGATCCCAAACACACCGCCCGGGCAACGAAGGAGTGACTTCGTAAGAAGCATTTCAAGGTCCTTTAGTGGCCTAGCCAGTCTCCAGATCTCAACCCCATAGAAAATCTTTGGAGGGAGTTGAAAGTCTGTGTTGCCCAGCGACAGCCGCAAAACATCACTGCTCTAGAGGAGATCTGCATGGAGGAATGGGCCAAAATACCAGCAACAGTGTGTGAAAACCTTGTGAAGACTTACAGAAAACGTTTGACCTGTGTCATTGCCAACAAAGGGTATATAACAAAGTATTGAGAAACTTTTGTTATTGACCAAATACTTATTTTCCACCATAATTTGCAAATAAATTCATAAAAAATCCTACAATGTGATTTTCTGGATTTTTTTTCTAATTTTGTCTGTCATAGTTGACGTGTACCTATGATGAAAATTACAGGCCTCTCTCATCTTTTTAAGTGGGAGAACTTGCACAATTGGTGGCTGACTAAATACTTTTTTTCCCCACTGTATATAGAGCTCTGTAGCTCCGTGTGTGTGAAAACATTTAATCACAGGTAAGACAATGAACTTGTTTAGTGTAGTCCGTTTGTAACGCCACTCACTACTTGTAGCTGTATAGTCCGTTTATTTGAGTTGTTGGTCCTGGCTAGCTTAATGTTCCGATTGGTAGCTAGCTAGCTAGCAAGCACTCACTCATGTGGCTGCTAGCACCGTCATGAAAAGGGGCATGAGGGAAGCCCTACAATATTACGTTAATCTAAGTAGTGAGAACGCTCGGGAGCAGGCAATGTTGAAAAGTAATCATTAGACATGTTGTACTTTTATTAAATGTAGTTTTGTAATTGACTAAAACAAGTCAAAGTTTTTGCTGTGAGCCAGTAGGGTAACCTAGTTTGTTTTGCCCACAGGCGGGCCCGGCCGTGACGTTCTATCTTTAAAGTGGAACTTTAAAGTGGACAGCATTTTAGCAACATGAAATCGTATTAAAATCTGTGCATAAACACCCAAGAAAAATATACCACCTTTTTAAAAAAAACTTTTTCTGACAAGCGAGGACTTAGATGTGGTCATTTTCACGTTTTCATAAATTCATAGAATGTTTGGGAATTATGTATAGTAAGGCATTTGTGAAAATTCTATAGCAATATAGAGTGAGAAAGCGGCCGTCCGTTTGGACAATTAATAGACACTGCAGTAAATAAAACATAATAAAAACATATGTCTTGTCCAGGACCGGAGTCTACGCAGACCAGTGCGCCATAGCCAATCAGAGCTACAGTAGGCCTATATGCAAATATGCTATTTGCCACACAGGCCTGACATCATTCACTTTGAACTGGACTGTGTGTTTACAGGCAGTAGCAACAGCTCGACTTTAGATCATTACAACTCATTCACCAAAAGCCACAAAGTACACCTGAATGGTATTCTGTAAATATGTAAATACCACGGGAGTCCTCTTACATTCGGGAACTTCACAGTCCTATTGATCAAATAACCATGAAAAGGTAGGCTCTCTCTCCATCAGTTGCCTATGCACATTAACAATAACAAGATCAACAATAATGCTAGGCAGAGCGAGATGAGCTAAAAACCTAACGAGGGAACATTAGATAAACCCTCTCAAATGTTTTCAGCTAGTTAGCCGTCAAATTTGCACTGATAAAGATGGGGAATAGTAGCCTTGTGGCAGGTTTTGTAATTTTGGTTATTTATTGTCAAGCTTTAAAGACCGAAGCCAGACTGCAACATTTTAGTAGCCTAGCTAGGACTGTGGCAAGTGTCTGTACACGTTCCCTCCGCTGCGCGCTGTAAACGGGACACACGAAAGCAATGCAAATTGAAATTGAATTCTCCGATGCTAGCGCATCAGGCTGTAATTTCATAAAGTAAATGACTCAACTGTTGACTCATTTGTACTGGCTTGTGTGTCCTATTCGGCCCACCAGGCCTTGTGTTTGACACGCTAGCCTGTTAGCCACGTTATGACTGACTTGCGATCGTTGCCCTTGCTAGTCTGATAGTATTGACATTCCCAGCCTTAGTTACAGTCGTCCGTTTTTGTTCAGAATATTAAGTCATTGAAACTGAAACTCGAATGGGTGGAGGCAGCAAACAATGTACCAGGCCAGCTGTGATTTACAACCTGATAGTCAATTTTTTTTTGCGCTATCAAGAAATGTATTGGGGAATTATATGAATCATGCATTGAACTGCATCCATCTATTCTGCCAACAATGCCTGTAATTTTTTGTCAAATAGAGCCTATTTTTAAAACCTCTTATGAAGTTGGTTTTGAAGCATAAACTGGGAATTTGATGTTTTTGACTGATATTATGATTGTCTGCTTGTTTCATATCTGCAAAGCAGTTAAAACAGTTTCAGTTCCACTTTAATACCGACTGGGACTATAGATCAAAAGTAGCCTGGTTACAATGTGATGTCTAACGTTCAAAAATATTACCTTGGTGACATCGTCTGCTGAACTCCATTTCTGCCTCAAAACTGTCTGAATTAATCTAAGCTAATGTCATTTTTCTGGTGAGGAATGTCTTAGTCGCCCCATTTTACATCTAGCTAAGGATTATTGTGCTTCAATGAGCAGTATTTCTGAAGTTTGACTATAGGCACGAAAGCTAGCATAAGTTGTCCAATATTAACGACATTAAAACAACAGTTAGCTACACAGCTGATCAAGTCCCTGGACTGGCGGGGCAACGTCCTTGACGCGTCCTTGCACAGAATTTGTGGCTGCTAGCACCGTCATGAAAAGGGGCATGAGGGAAGCCCTACAAGATTACGTTAATCTAAGCAGTGAGAACGCTCGGGAGCAGGCAATGTTGAAAAGTAATCATTAGACGTTGTACTTTTATTAAATGTAGTTTTGTAATTGATTAAAAGTAGTCAATAATTCACTAGTAGCCACCGTTTATTTAATTTTCTCACAATTGCAAAGTATTAAATCACTGTCACAACAATTGTAATAATTTAGCTAGTTATTCTGCCTATTTCATGGAGAGTCATACGAGAGTGCAGTGGTCAAATTTTTTTTGGGAACTATGTTTACATTTTTTGAATGGCAGATGCTCAATATTCAAATTTGAATATGAGTTCCGCGTCCTACAAGGGAGATGGGTTGAGGGACGAGCGTCGCGGAGGAGGGACGCCATCTGACGTGAGCCAATGGGTTAACTTATTGTGGTTAATCTTGTTCAGTTGGTCCAGTAAATCATTTATTTCATGACGGGGTGTTATCAAAGCAGCCCTAGTGCTACCAGGGCTTCAGAGGGAAGGATGTCTTGCTGCAGGCTCAGACTTCAGGAGGAGAAACTCTGATCTTCATTTAGTCATTTAGCAGACTTGCTTGTACGGAGCGAATTACAATAAGTGCATTCAAGACTTGTATTTATTATTGCTAAATACTGCACAATTTAAACACTTGCTCTCCAATCCCCCCCGTCCCAAACATGTGTAAATATTGTGAAGGAAAACAAGTTAACAGTTAAGCGTTAGTCATTTTTCCCATTGCTAAAGTAGTTATTCTGAATGCAGACAAGAGAAGATATCCTGCAATACTGTTTTATGCCTCTGTAGACAGACTCTAAGGTCAGCAGCAGTAGACATTCAGACCATCTGAACGTCAGTCCTCTCTCCTCTCTCAAAGAGGGAACAGCTCCCAACTCCCCATAGAGTCAGTCCTCTCTCCTCTCTCAAAGAGGGAACAGCTCCCAACTCCCCATAGAGTCAGTCCTCTCTCCTCTCTCAAAGAGGGAACAGCTCCCAACTCCCCATAGAGTCAGTCCTCTCTCCTCTCTCAGAGAGGGAACAGCTCCCAACTCCCCATAGAGTCAGTCCTCTCTCCTCTCTCAAAGAGGGAACAGCTCCCAACTCCCCATAGAGTCAGTCCTCTCTCCTCTCTCAGAGAGGGAACAGCTCCCAACTCCCCATAGAGTCAGTCCTCTCTCCTCTCTCTGAGGGAACAGCTCCCAACTCCCCATAGAGTCAGTCCTCTCTCCTCTCTCAGAGAGGGAACAGCTCCCAACTCCCCATAGAGTCAGTCCTCTCTCCTCTCTCAGAGAGGGAACAGCTCCCAACTCCCCATAGAGTCAGTCCTCTCTCCTCTCTCAAAGAGGGAACAGCTCCCAACTCCCCATAGAGTCAGTCCTCTGTCCTCTCTGAGGGAACAGCTCCCAACTCCCCATAGAGTCAGTCCTCTCTCCTCTCTCAAAGAGGGAACAGCTCCCAACTCCCCATAGAGTCAGTCCTCTCTCCTCTCTGAGGGAACAGCTCCCAACTCCCCATAGAGTCAGTCCTCTCTCCTCTCTCAAAGAGGGAACAGCTCCCAACTCCCCATAGAGTCAGTCCTCTCTCCTCTCTCAAAGAGGGAACAGCTCCCAACTCCCCATAGAGTCAGTCCTCTCTCCTCTCTCAGAGAGGGAACAGCTCCCAACTCCCCATAGAGTCAGTCCTCTCTCCTCTCTCAAAGAGGGAACAGCTCCCAACTCCCCATAGAGTCAGTCCTCTCTCCTCTCTGAGGGAACAGCTCCCAACTCCCCATAGAGTCAGTCCTCTCTCAGAGAGGGAACAGCTCCCAACTCCCCATAGAGTCAGTCCTCTCTCCTCTCTGAGGGAACAGCTCCCAACTCCCCATAGAGTCAGTCCTCTCTCCTCTCTCAGAGAGGGAACAGCTCCCAACTCCCCATAGAGTCAGTCCTCTCTCCTCTCTCAAAGAGGGAACAGCTCCCAACTCCCCATAGAGTCAGTCCTCTCTCCTCTCTGAGGGAACAGCTCCCAACTCCCCATAGAGTCAGTCCTCTCTCCTCTCTCAGAGAGGGAACAGCTCCCAACTCCCCATAGATTCAGTCCTCTCTCCTCTCTCAAAGGGGGAACAGCTCCCAACTCCCCATATTGTCAGTCCTCTCTCTGAGGGAACAGCTCCCAACTCCCCATAGAGTCAGTCCTCTCTCCTCTCTCAGAGAGGGAACAGCTCCCAACTCCCCATAGAGTCAGTCCTCTCTCCTCTCTCAAAGGGGGAACAGCTCTCAACTCCCCATAGAGTCAGTCCTCTCTGAGGGAACAGCTCCCAACTCCCCATAGAGTCAGTCCTCTCTCCTCTCTCAAAGAAGGAACAGCTCCTAACTCCCCATAGAGTCAGTCCTCTCCCTCCTCTTTCACGCCCCCACTCCCCTACATAAAGTCAGTCCTCTCTCAAAGAGGGCATGACATCCCCCAGTAACGGTTACGTTATCTTGGTACCCTGCCATGTGCCCAGAGGGGCAAGATTGTTCATCTCTCTGTTCATCTCTCTGTTCATCTCTCTGTTCATCCCTCTGTTCATCTCTCTGTTCATCTCTCTGTTCATCTCTCTGTTCATCTCTCTGTTCATCTCTCTGTTCATCCCTCTGTTCATCTCTCTGTTCATCTCTCTGTTCATCTCTCTGTTCATCCCTCTGTTCATCCCTCTGTTCATCTCTCTGTTCATCCCTCTGTTCATCTCCCTGTTCATCTCTCTGTTCATCTCTCTGTTCATCTCTCTGTGCATCTCTCTGTTCATCTCTCTGTTTATCCCTCTGTTCATCTCTCTGTTCATCTCTCTGTTCATCTCCCTGTTCATCCCTCTGTTTATCTCCCTGTTTATCTCCCTGTTTATCTCTCTGTTTATCCCAGGCATCCAGCACATGACAGTAAGAACCAGAGCCCTGTACAGCAGCATACAGTTTCTCAGCTACAGTATCAACATTCCCATGTATTTATATTGATGGATTTCCTCTGGATATATTTGTTCTTAATGTCTTGCCTCCCTGCCACATACAGTGAGGGAAAAAAGTATTTGATCCCCTGCTGATTTTGTACGTTTGCCCACTGACAAAGACATGATCAGTCTATAATTTTAATGGTAGGTTTATTTGAACAGTGAGAGACAGAATAACAACAAAAAATCCAGAAAAACGCATGTCAAAAATGTTATAAATTGATTTGCATTTTAATGAGGGAAATAAGTATTTGACCCCTCTGCGAAACATGACTTAGTACTTGGTGGCAAAACCCTTGTTGGCAATCACAGAGGTCAGACGTTTCTTGTAGTTTGCCACCAGGTTTGCACACATCTCAGGAGGGATTTTGTTCCACTCCTCTTTGCAGATCTTCTCCAAGTCATTAAGGTTTCGAGGCTGATGTTTGGCAACTCGAACCTTCAGCTCCCTCCACAGATTTTCTATGGGATTAAGGTCTAGAGATTGGCTAGGCCACTCCAGGACCTTAATGTGCTTCTTCTTGAGCCACTCCTTTGTTGCCTTGGCCGTGTGTTTTGGGTCATTGTCATGCTGGAATACCCATCCACAACCCATTTTCAATGCCCTGGCTGAGGGAAGGAGGTTCTCACCCAAGATTGGACGATACATGGCCCCGTCAATCGTCCCTTTGATGTGGTGAAGTTGTCCTGTCCCCTTAGCAGAAAAACACCCCCAAAGCATAATGTTTCCACCTCCATGTTTGACGGTGGGGATGGTGTTCTTGGCAGCATTCCTCCTCCTCCAAACACGGCGAGTTGAGTTGATGCCAAAGAGCTCGATTTTGGTCTCATCTGACCACAACACTTTCACCCAGTTCTCCTCTGAATCATTCAGATGTTCATTGGCAAACTTCAGATGGCCCTGTATATGTGCTTTCTTGAGCAGGGGGACCTTGCGGGCGCTGCAGGATTTCAGTCCTTCACGGCGTAGTGTGTTACCAATTGTTTTCTTGGTGACTATGGTCCCAGCTGCCTTGGGATCATTGAGAAGATCCTCCCGTGTAGTTCTGGGCTGATTCCTCACCATTCTCATGATCATTGCAACTCCACGAGGTGAGATCTTGCATGGAGCCCCCGGCCGAGGGAGATTGACAGGTCTTTTGTGTTTCTTCCATTTGCGAATAATCGCACCAACTGTTGTCACCTTCTCACCAAGCTACTTGACGATGGTCTTGTAGCCCATTCCAGCCTTTTGTAGGTCTACAATCTTGTCCCTGACATCCTTGGAGAGCTCTTTGGTCTTGGCCATGGTAGAGAGTTCGGAATCTGATTGATTGATTGCTTCTATGGACAGGTGTCTTTTATACAGGTAACAAACTGAGATTAGGAGCACTCCCTTTAAGAGTGTGCTCCTAATCTCAGCTCGTTACCTGTATAAAATACACCTGGGAGCCAGAAATCTTTCTGATTGAGAGGGGGTCAAATACATATTTCCCTCATTAAAATGCAAATCAATTTATAACATTTTTGACATGCGTTTTTCTGTATTTTTTTGTTGTTATTCTGTCTCTCAATGTTCAAATAAACCTACCATTCAAATTATAGACTGATCATTTCTTTGTCAGTGGGCAAACGTACAAAATCAGCAGGGGATCAAATACTTTTTTCCCTCACTGTAGCCTTCGTAGATGCACAGTTTACAATGGAGCCCATCCAGAGGGTTTAGGCCTATATGGCTGAGGCTCACAGTGAATGGAAACTGACCAGACTCAGACACACAGTGGTGGTTGTTTAGGGGAGGAAAATGAGAATTGTGGATGCATCCCAAATGGCACCGTAGTTCATTTTATAGTGCACTACGTTTGACCAGGACACATCTGTCTCTTGAGTTATAAGTTAGTGCACTATATAAGAAACAGGGTGCCATTTGGGACACAACTGTTGTCAGTGTAATGGATGCAGATGGCGGTGGTGAACACAGTGAAAGAGAGGGAGAAACAGTATTAACACCACGACAGCTGTGTCCTACAGATGTACCAGGATAGCTCTATCCCACTATTGTTCTAGGTGCCGATGAATGATGGATAACACGGGTGCTGTTTCTCATGTGTTGGGGTAATTAACACCAATGACGTGTGATGGAATGACATGTGTTAGTGAGACACAGAGTGCTGCTGGGATGGATGACTGCGCTGACTGGGAACTGGGAAGAGAAGACCAAGCTATTTCTGTTACCATCGGGTTAAATACAGAGTGAGCCAGCTAGCAACAGCAGCGCCGGAGAGCGTCCCAAACGGCACCCTATTCCCCCTTATGGGCACTGTTCAAAAGTAGTGCACTAAAATAGGGAATAGTGTTCCATTTAGGATCCGGTCTGGGATCACATCAACTAACTGATGGGGGGTGTTAGGATGGTGGTGGGTTACCTCATCCAAGTCGACAGGGACAGAGTCCATTCCTACTATCGTGTGACATTGAATTCTTTACGTGTCCAACCACAGTACGTCTGGGCAGATTAGTCTGTGTCTGTTCACAACTATTATATGATTAAACGAAATGCGTCAGTCACTTTCAAGTACTTGAGCGTTGGATTGGAGGGTGAATGGGCAGACGGTCCCACTGTTGTTTAATTCTGATTTTATATTGATTTTCATAGAAGCTTTTAAAATGGTCAATAATTTTGCGTTCTTGTTTCTAATTAACACATTTGTGTCTTTATCTTAAAAAAATTATAACTGGTTTGCCGTGTATTTGTTTTGTGAGGGCTGCGAGATGTTTACCAGGTTTATTTGCCAGTAGTAGTATGCTTTATTTGAGTTCAACCTGTAGTTTTTGGCTCTCTTCAAAAGTAAAAGATCATATTTCTGCTTAAGCTCAGAAATGTAATTTCATTTTTTACCTTGTAAATTCTTTTTATGGGCTCTTTCTAAAATAGTGATTTATTTTTCTTTAATTTTAATTTCTAACTCAGATTTAACTTTTGCCGAGTATGAGGTTATCATTCCCCTAATGCACGCCTTAGAAGCATCCCAAATTATATCGGGGGTCAGCTTTTCTCTGCCCTCTATGTCTACATTTGTAATGGTAAAGGTTTTTATTTTTTCATTTACGTATTCAATACATTTCGGGTCTTGAAGATGCACTCTGTTCATTCTCCATATTCTGTCAGTAAGTGTATTTTCTGTTGGTGTAATTCAGCATAATACCGGAGAATAATCCGATATCACTATGTCACAGATTTTCTAACCCAGCAAATTGTTGAGAGCATTTTTGGAAATAAAAATGTAGTCAATTCTTGAATTGCTTTTCTTACTTTGAGAAAAAAGGAGTAGTATTTTCTATTATCTAATATCGCTTGAATTCTTTCCAAAAACACCAGATTTGCCCCTGGTGGGATATACAATGAAATCAATGTGTATTTTTCACCATGTAAGGTACAATTCAACATTAGAAAACGGCCTTCTGGGTCCATGTGCTGGGATCTAAGGGAAAAGGGCGTATTCTTATTTATCAGGATACCTACACCTCTGCTGTTACTACACTAGGTGGCAGCATAGTCTCTTCAAACCAGCTCCTCTTTAAATATTACATTACTCTTGATTTTTATTTTTATGTAACTCTTGCAGGAAAACCACATCTGCTGACAATCTCTTTAAGTGTTCAAGAACCTTGATGTTTTTTACCCACATCATGGAGCCCGTGGACATTCCATGTAATAAGGTGGATTTTGTTTGGTACGAAATCAAAGTTAACCTTGTCCGTTCTGTCTATCATTGAAGAACCAGATGAAACATTTTAGCAGACATGTCATATGAGGGCGGTGGGCATTCCATAGAATGGGAGAGACATAGTATGAATATATAGTTCTTATATCCATTACATATATAGAGTGAGAGCACTTTATATCCAAAGTGTACATTGAGTGTATAACTTTTTCAGTGTGTGGATGTGATCCCTGCGGGAATTGAACCCACAACCTTGATCTTACATTTACATTTTAGGTCATTTAGCAGACGCTCTTATCCAGAGCGACTTACATGAGCAATTAGGGCTAAGTGCCTTGCTCAAGGGCACATTGACAGATTTTTCACCTAGTCGGCTCGGGGATTAGAACCAGCGACCTTTCGGTTACTGGCACAACGCTCTTAACCACTAAAGCTACCTGCCGCCCCGGCAACATGCGCTCACGTTGCGCAACATTTCTATAGGCTATGCAATTGCGTGAGAAAAACAGAGCGATTGCCTCTGTTCAAAAGAGGAGGATCCCATCAGCTTTCTATAGGCTAGGACTACTATATGTTGACAGCGCCACACTCTTCTCTTACCAACTGAGCCACAATGACAGGACCACCTGATGAATTAAACAGTGAAAAGATCAGTGGTTGTGGTTGTTTGGAAGCTCCACCAGGTGAGTTCCATTAGACTCTGTAGGCCAGGCTGCCCCCCCCATCTGCGCCTCCTCTCCCAGCCTCCCAGATGGTTGGCTGCTGTAGCGGTCCAGAGCGGTGTAGAGTGGTGGAGCTAGACGTCCTCCCCAGACAGCCCCGGTTCAGTTTCCGCCCACCGGCCAGCTGGCTGGTAAAAGAAAAGACCACAGAGGAAGTATTCATACATTTCCCTGCCTGGCATTTCCTGGTTTTTTTAAGTGATGGATCCCTCAGTCCTCTCTCATAGGCTACACACCTCCTCCAGTGTGTTATTGTGATGTGTCCAACTTGAGTTTGTTTTTCCTCACAGGAAGTTATGTATGAGAAGATGCTTAGGAGTCTTTATGAGAGGGGTTACATTTAGCTGTGTGTGTGTGTGGTGTGTGTGTTTGTGTGTAGGTTACATTTAGCTGTGTGTGTGTGTGTGTGTGTGTGTTTGTTTGTGTGTAGGTTACATTTGGCTGCAAAACAGTTGTTCTCACTTCTTGTGCATATTTAGTTGTGTAGCATTTTGTCTGGGATCTGGAAATACATATCTCTCCCTGCCAAAATGCAGATGTTTTTTGTTCTTCTTTTTTACCAGTATAATGATGGGCTACTGTATTTTCTAAAGGAAAGGGTGTGGGTTCCTCAGAGAATGTTGGACATGAGTACTAAGACTCTAAAGCATCACATCCAACTAAGTTTACTGTGTCACACATTTCAAAAGGAATCCAAAACTGTTAATGACATTTTCCAAACCAAAATGTCATCATCCATTTATAAATGTGAGAGTAAATGTTAACTTCTCTCCGTCATGGTATGTACATTTTCTCTCTTGCGTCATCAAACCGCTGGAGAACTGAAATGGTTAATTATAGTCTGGAGAGGATTGGAGAGAGGAGAGGAGAGGAGAGGAGAGGAGAGGAGAGGATGGGGGAGAGGAGAGGAGAGGAGTGGATGGGGGAGAGGAGAGGAGAGGAGAGGAGAGGAGAGGAGAGGAGAGGATGGGGGAGAGGAGAGGATTGGAGAGGAGGAGAGGGGAGAGGAGGATTGGAGAGGGGAGAGGGGAGAGGGGAGAGGGGAGAGAATGGGAGGGGAGGATTGGAGAGGAGGAGAGGAGAGGGGAGGGGAGGATTGGAGAGGAGAGGAGTGCTCTACAATCATGCAGAAATGACTGTGCCAGATGGCATGGCTCTGGAGTCAAAACTAATACAGTGAGGGAAAAAAGTATTTGATCCCCTGCTGATTTTGTACGTTTGCCCACTCACAAAGAAATGATCAGTCTGTAATTTTAATGGTAGGTTTATTTGAACAGTGAGAGACAGAATAAAAACAAAAAAATCCAGAAAAACGCATGTCAAAAATGTGATAAATTGATTTGCATTTTAATGAGGGAAATAAGTATTTGACCCCCTCTCAATCAGAAAGATTTCTGGCTCCCAGGTGTCTTTTATACAGGTAACGAGCTGAGATTAGGAGCACAGGGGAGTGCTCCTAATCTCAGCTTGTTACCTGTATAAAAGACACCTGTCCACAGAAGCAATCAATCAATCAGATTCCAAAATCTCCACCATGGCCAAGACCAAAGAGCTCTCCAAGGATGTCAGGGACAAGATTGTAGACCTACACAAGGCTGGAATGGGCTACAAGACCATCGCCAAGCAGCTTGGTGAGAAGGTGACAACAGTTGGTGCGATAATTCGCAAATGGAAGAAACACAAAATAACTGTCAATCTCCCTCGGCCTGGGGCTCCATGCAAGATCTCACCTCGTGGAGTTGCAATGATCATGAGAACGGTGAGGAATCAGCCCAGAACTACACGGGAGGATCTTGTCAATGATCTCAAGGCAGCTGGGACCATAGTCACCAAGAAAACAATTGGTAACACACTACGCCGTGAAGGACTGAAATCCTGCAGCGCCCGCAAGGTCCCCCTGCTCAAGAGAGCACATATACAGGCCCGTCTGAAGTTTGCCAATGAACATCTGAATGATTCAGAGGAGAACTGGGTGAAAGTGTTGTGGTCAGATGAGACCAAAATTGAGCTCTTTGGCATCAACTGAACTCGCTGTGTTTGGAGGAGGAGGAATGCTGCCTATTACCCCAAGAACACCATCCCCACCGTCAAACATGGAGGTGGAAACATTATGCTTTGGGGGTGTTTTTCTGCTAAGGGGACAGGACAACTTCACCACATCAAAGGGACGATGGACAGGGCCATGTACCGTCAAATCTTGGGTGAGAACCTCCTTCCCTCAGCCAGGGCATTGAAAATGGGTCGTGGATGGGTATTCCAGCATGACAATGACCCAAAACACACGGCCAAGGCAACAAAGGAGTGGCTCAAGAAGAAGCACATTAAGGTCCTGGAGTGGCCTAGCCAGTCTCCAGACCTTAATCCCATAGAAAATCTGTGGAGGGAGCTGAAGGTTCGAGTTGCCAAACGTCAGGCTCGAAACCTTAATGACTTGGAGAAGATCTGCAAAGAGGAGTGGGACAAAATCCCTCCTGAGATGTGTGCAAACCTGGTGGCCAACTACAAGAAACGTCTGACCTCTGTGATTGCCAACAAGGGTTTTGACACCAAGTACCAAGTCATGTTTTGCAGAGGGGCCAAATACTTATTTCCCTCATTAAAATGCAAATCAATTTCATAACATTTTTGACATACATTTTTCAGCATTTATTTGTTGTTATTCTGTCTCTCACTGTTCAAATACACCTACCATAAAAAATATAGACTGATCATGTCTTTGTCAGTGGGCAAACGTACAAAATCAGCAGGGGATCAAATACTTTTTTCCCTCACTGTATGGAAGACCCTGGGCTCTGCCATCTCGCTCTCTTTGCTTTGAATCAAACTCTCAGGGGTCATAAAGATTTGAGATGAGACAGATTTAGAGAGAGAGAGATGGTCTTGTGTCCTTTGTACAGTGTAGAAGTCATTATGGACCTCTGCCTCTCCAGTGATTGGTTTAAAATGAGTTTACCTCACAGTAGCCCCACAATTTAATGTTTACTTTATTTTTATTTGTTTACTTTATTTGTTTTACTATTATTGTTCAAACTAAATCCGTATGAATAGAGATGCTAGACTGAACGACCGGATATCATTTGCTTTTTTCAATAGTTCTGAAAGTAACATTGTTGAATAATTCTCTCAATTATTTCGACCTGCGTAATTTCCCCCATTGATTCCCCAATACACTGTAGGCTAATTTCCAATTGATAATTATAAGCTCCACTACAATTACAGCTTGAAAGAAGAGGAGAGTCAAGGATGGAAATGGAAGAGAAGGGAAATCATTTTGACAAGAGCTTTTTAAGGCGAATTCAAATAATTGTTAGTGTAACATACACTACATGAGCAAAAGTATGTGGACACCTGCTCGTCGAAACATCTCATTCCCAAATCATGAGAATTAATATGGAGTTGGTCCCCCCTTTGCTGCTATAACAGCCTCCACTCTTCTGGGAAGGCTTTCCACTAGATGTTGGATCATTACTACGGGGACTTGCTTCCATTCAGCCACAAGAGCATTAGTGAGGTCGGGCACTGATGTTGGAGATTAGGCCTGGCTCGCAGTCTGCATTCCAATTCATCCCAAAGATGTTCGATGGGGTTGAGGTCAGGGCTCTGTGCAGGCCAGTCAAGTTCTTCCGCACCGATCTCGACAAACCATTTCTGTATGGACCTCGCTTTGTGCACGGGGGCATTGTCATGCTGAAACAGGAAAGGGCCTTCTCCAAACTGTTGCCACAAAGTTGGAAGCACAGAATCGTCTAGAATGTCATTGTATGCTGTAGCGTTAAGATTTCCCTCCACTGGCCGAACCATGAAAAACATTATTCCTCCTCCACCAAACTTTACAGTTGGCACTATGCATTGGGGCAGGTAGAATTCTCCTGGCATCCGCCAAACCCAGATTTGTCCGTCGGACTGCCAGATGGTGAAGCGTGATTCATCACTCCAGAGAATGCGTTTCCACTGCTCCAGAGTCCAATAGCCGCGAGCTTTACACCACTCCAGCCGACGCTTGGCATTGCGCATGGTGATCTTAGCCTTGTGTGCGGCTGCTCGGCCATGGAAACCCATTTCATGAAGCTCCTGACGAACAATTATTGTGCTGATGTTGCTTCCAGAGGCAGTTTGGAACTCGGTAGTGAGCTTTGCAACCGCACTTACAGTTGACCAGGGCAGCACTAGCAGGACAGAAATATGGAAAGGTGGCATCCTATGACGGTGCCACGTTGAAAGTCACTGAGCTCTTCAGTAATGTGTCCACATGGTGTACTTTAGGTGGATTCCCACTCCCAGAGATACTATACTGGGGTATAGTATACATCCTGGTATTATACTGGGGTATAGTATACATCCTGGTATTATACTGGGATATAGTATACATCCTGGTATTATACTGGGATATAGTATACATCCTGGTATTATACTGGGGTATAGTATACATCCTGGTATTATACTGGGGTATAGTATACATCCTGGTATTATACTGGGGTATAGTATACATCCTGGTATTATACTGGGGTATAGTATACATCCTGGTATTATACTGGGGTATAGTATACATCCTGGTATTATACTGGGGTATAGTATACATCCTGGTATTATACTGGGGTATGGTATACATCCTGGTATTATACTGGGGTATAGTATACATCCTGGTATTATACTGGGGTATGGTATACATCCTGGTATTATACTGGAGTATAGTATACATCCTGGTATTATACTGGGGTATGGTATACATCCTGGTATTATACTGGGGTATAGTATACATCCTGGTATTATACTGGGGTATGGTATACATCCTGGTATTATACTGGGGAAGTTGTGTTTCCATACCTAGGGCTGACACTAAGGGCTTGTGAAGAGCCAATCAACAACCTCTGAACACTGAGTGTAGTAATATAGAGGCCTGTGTACTAATGGGGAGGCCTGTGTACTAATGTGGAGGCCTGTGTACTAATGTGGAGGCCTGTGTACTAATGTGGAGGCCTGTGTACTAATGTGGAGGCCTGTGTACTAATGTGGAGGCCTGTGTACTAATGTGGAGGCCTGTGTACTAATGTGGAGGCCTGTGTACTAATGTGGAGGCCTGTGTACTAATGTGGAGGCCTGTGTACTAATGTGGAGGCCTGTGTACTAATGTGGAGGCCTGTGTACTAATGTGGAGGCCTGTGTACTAATGTGGAGGCCTGTGTACTAATGTGGAGGCCTGTGTACTAATGTGGAGGCCTGTGTACTAATGTGGAGGCCTGTGTACTAATGTGGAGGCCTGTGTACTAATGTGAAGGCCTGTGTACTAATGTGAAGGCCTGTGTACTAATGTGAAGACCTGTGTCTTGTTCCAGGCAGGCCTGATCCGGACTGATAACGGGGAGTTTTTCATCGAGCCCTTAGAGAAGGGCCAGCAGGATGTGGAGGTGAAAGGTCGTGTCCATGTGGTCTACAGGAGATCTGCCATAAAAAGGGAACCAGGACAAAGAAGGAAGGACCTCCACAATGAAGGTAGGGGAAGGGAACATCACCACTGTAGTGGGAAGAGGAGGGGTGAGCGTACACAAGCACACACGCACGCACGCACGCACACACACACACACACACACACACACACACACACACACACACACACACACACACACACACACACACACACACACACACACACACACACACACACACACACACACACACACACACACACACACGCACAGACACACACACACACACACACACACACACACACACAGAGCAGCCAGACAGTTCACTGCACCAGCTGGTAAGGTGAGGAATGCTGGTCCTAGGAAGGCACTGGGGGAAAGTCTGTCTCTCTGCAGGTCAAATGGACCTGACTGGTCCTATGAAGGCACTGGGGGAAAGTCTGTCTCTCTGCAGGTCAACTGGACCTGACTGGTCCTAGGAAGGCACTGGGGGAAAGTCTGTCTCTCTGCAGGTCAAATGGACCTGACTGGTCTTCCAGGTATTCGTAGAACCATAGTTACATTCTGGTCCTATGAAGACACTGGGGGAAAGTCTGTCTCTCTGCAGGTCAAATGGACCTGACTGGTCCCATGAAGGCACTGGGGGAAAGTCTGTCTCTCTGCAGGTCAAATGGACCTGACTGGTCCTATGGAGGCACTGGGGGAAAGTCTGTCTCTCTGCAGGTCAAATGGACCTGACTGCTCCTATGGAGGCACTGGGGGAAAGTCTGTCTCTCTGCAGGTCAACTGGACCTGACTGGTCCTAGGAAGGCACTGGGGGAAAGTCTGTCTGTCTCTCTGCAGGTCAAATGGACCTGACTGGTCCTATGAAGGCACTGGGGGAAAGTCTGTCTCTCTGCAGGTCAAATGGACCTGACTGCTCCTAGGAAGGCACTGGGGGAAAGTCTGTCTCTCTGCAGGTCAACTGGACCTGACTGGTCCTATGGAGGCACTGGGGGAAAGTCTGTCTCTCTGCAGGTCAAATTGACCTGACTGGTCCTATGAAGGCACTGGGGGAAAGTCTGTCTCTCTGCAGGTCAACTGGACCTGACTGGTCCTATGGAGGCACTGGGGAAAAGTCTGTCTCTCTGCAGGTCAAATGGACCTGACTGGTCCTATGAAGGCACTGGGGGAAAGTCTGTCTGTCTCTGTGCAGGTCAAATGGACCTGACTGCTCCTAGGAAGGCACATTCTATTTCCTCCCTCCTGTTCGTCCACAACAGCTTGAGCATCTGGCGGGAGACGGTGGTCCTGCTATAGGTTCCATAGATTCTCTTCTCCAGTGTCTGTGACTGTAAAGCTGATAAGTACAGTCATACACTCTATACAATTAGGGTTCTTTGGGCAGGGTGATGGTTCTACGTGGAACCATAATGTCTCAAATAACTCTTTGAGCTCTTCGATGGTTCGTTGCAGTTCATAAAATGGTTCTTTCCTCTTTTAGTGATCATTAAAATGTAGGGGAGGCGGCTCATTATAATTTTTGGGGGGCGTGGATTGCGCACAGCTCTTTTTGTGCAACCGTGAGTGAGAGTGTCATGTCAGGATATCTAATCTGTTGTGTTATGCCGTTACATATTATATATGACAATGGCCAGTCATGGTGTCTTGTGAAAGACTCATGTATGGCCTTGTGTCAATTGAGAACAGATGACTAAAATCAGTCATTGGGTCTCACTTCTCTCCTCAGGGACGCCCAGCTGTTCCAGAGGTAGCTCACTTGATCCAACTTGTCAATCAACACAATAATAACACCTATGGAGTTTTAACAATATAATATGGCTGACCAGAATAAACAACCCTGTATGGTTCTTCAAAAGGATCTACGAAGAACCTTTCAGATTGAGAAAGGTTATTTATAGAACCATTCTCCATAAAGGTTCTATAAAGAACAATAAAGAAGGGTTCTATCTAGCACCAGACAGGGTTGCAACCATAGCAGAAGCATTTTTTTTGGTGCTGTTCATGAGTTGCACTTCCGTCTCTCGGTCGCGTCATTGCCGTTGTAATCAGCCATATTTTACATTTTACATTTTACATTTTACATTTACAGTCATTTAGCAGACCCTCTTATCCAGAGCGACTTACAGTTAGTGAGTGCATACATTTTCATATTGACGCTCAAAGGTAGAACGGGAGCTAATGACTTTGAACCGGGGCTGATGACTGTGTTGTCTAAATTACACGATGACATTGCTAAAGTAGGCACGTGTTTAGTAGGAAACAACTTTGCCATTATCATCATGTTGTAAAATGTACTTGGACACAGATGGCAATGTCATTAGCTTGCAAAGTTCGTCATAATCAGCAAGCAATGCTAACGTTAGCTAGCTAACGTTATACTTCATCTAGAGTCAATCTGGCGACATCAAAATGATGACAGAAGGTTTTCTTACTGATTATTTGCCTTTTAGAAATGTCATCGTGTCATCAAGCCACGGTAATGCACTTCAGACCAACTCGTCATCAGCGCCCAGTGAGGATGCATTGAGTAGAATGCTCAGTTGGGCATCAGTCCTAAAACGGACGCTCAAAACAATATTGCGACGCAACGTGCAACCCATGAATATAGAACCTCTTTTAAGGGTTCTTTATAGAACCTGAGGAAAGGGTTCTTCACATCACCATACATGTTCCATTTAGAACCTTATGAGCATGGTTCTTTATAGAACCTTCAAAAAAGGGTTCTATATAGCACCAATAAGGGATCTGCTGTGGTTTCAAGCCAAATACCTCCTATCTGATACTATTTAGAACGGAAGTTACAAATGTAACTATGGTTCTACGAATACCTGGAAGACCGTCAGTACAGTTGAAAGCATGGATTATATCCGTTGCGCTCCGTGCAGGTCGAGTAATGATAACAACAAAGTCACGCCGGTGCCGTGACAGCGTGGGAGGACGTGCCCCCCGCGGTTCATGTAAAACCGTACGTCAGACCGCGCACCGTCTCAGAGAACCTTCTCGCCCCAAAAAGATTCCCAGTGACAGGAAAGCAGTGACGGTCTTCCAGGTATTCGTAGAACCATAGTTACATTCTTAACTTCCGTTCTACTTCATACCTTTCAGACCGTCAGTACGGTTGACGGTATGGATGACCCATACCAACAAGGTGACGAGGAATAGCACCACTAACCTCTGATTAATGCACCGGTGCCGCTGGAAGAATGGCAGAGCCCATGGTGTGGCAGGATGCGACGTTGACCTTGTAAAATATTTAGAACGTGCAGGGCGACGACCAGGTATTAGATGCGCATATTTCATTCAGAGAGTGCATGGAGCTCACTCACACGTTTCACTGATAAAATAGCTAAGAGAAAGACGTTTTCAGAGAGAACAATTTTATGTCCGGCTCCTCCGTATACTTGAATGGAGGTTTCATCAAAGCCTCCAATACAAGTGGCAGATCCCAGGATTCCACGCGGACGGCCCTGGGGGGATGCAGCCGGCGTACACCTTGTAAGAATTGGCAGATGAAGTAGTGGTCCCCTTTCGATTTTCCATCGATGCGTAAATGGTTAGATGATATGGCTGAGGCATACACCTTCAAGGTAGAGGCAGAGCGACCTGAGTCCAATAGTTTCTGAAGGGAGCTCAGTATAACAGGTACAGAGCAGGACACCGGTTCCTCCACCCTGGTAGAGCGCCATTCGGTAAACAGCTTCCAGCGACCAGCATACATGATCCTGGTCGATGGGGCTCTGGCGTTCTGTAACGTTGCGATAATAGCAGGATCGCAGCCAATCAGTAAAGGGTTGGACTCTTCAGAAGCCACACCCATAGCTGTAGTTGGTCTGGGCTGGGATGCCATGTCCTGCCATCCAACTGTGAGAGCAGGCCCTTTCTGTGAGGGAGCTGCCATGGCTCTCCTTCCAGAAAACCGAGGAGGGTTGGAAACCAGGGTCTCGCTGCCATGGCTCTCCTTCCAGAAAACCGAGGAGGGTTGGAAACCAGGGTCTCGCTGCCATGGCTCTCCCTCCAGAAAACCGAGGAGGGTTGGAAACCAGGGTCTCGCTGCCATGGCTCTCCTTCCAGAAAACCGAGGAGGGTTGGAAACCAGGGTCTCGCTGCCATGGCTCTCCCTCCAGAAAACCGAGGAGGGTTGGAAACCAGGGTCTCGCTGCCATGGCTCTCCCTCCAGAAAACTGAGGAGGGTTGGAAACCAGGGTCTCGCTGCCATGGCTCTCCCTCCAGAAAACCGAGGAGGGTTGGAAACCAGGGTCTCGCTGCCATGGCTCTCCCTCCAGAAAACCGAGGAGGGTTGGAAACCAGGGTCTCGCTGCCATGGCTCTCCCTCCAGAAAACCGAGGAGGGTTGGAAACCAGGGTCTCGCTGGCCATCTGGGGGCTACAAGCAGCAGCCTGTGCTGAGCCTGAGAGACCCTGTGCAGCGTTGCTAAGATCAGGGGTGTCGGAGGGAACGCATACAGTAGTCGCGGTTATCTCCTGTAGCTCAGTTGGTAGAGCATGGCGCTTGCAACGCAAGGGTTGTGGGTTAGTTTCCCACGGGGGGCCAGTATGAAAAATGTATGCGTTCACTAATTGTAAGTCGCTCTGGATAAGAGCGTCTGCTAAATGACTAAAATGTCAAAATCTAGGGAAGTGAGCCATTCAAGTTTTAAATAGTTGAAGGACAACTAGTGCCCGGTGGGCTCAATAACGAGCACAGCAGTGGAGGATATCTTGACAAAGTTAGCACCGGAGTACGGTGGCCAACACACACACTAGCTGGTGGGCTAAGTCGGCACAAGACAAGGAAGCCCGATATCCTCCACTGCCGTTTTAAGATAGAAGGGATAGGTATGGGGAGAGCTGTCACACAGCCTTGGAAGGAGAATTACACACTCTGACCCACACAGGTCACAGGCTTTTCGGTGACAGACTGACAGTACACACAACTCACACAGAGTTTAGCTTTCCCTCCCGGGACCTGGGAAGATGCAATCTGAGAAACAGGAGCAGCGGAGCGGTCAACTTGCGCGATACGGCTAAGCTAACTTTGGCAGAGGAAATAAGAGACAGTCGTGGTCTGAGGTACGGTTTTATATGAACTTCCTCCCACGCTGTCACGGCACCAGCGTGACTTTCTTGTTGTTTTTATTACTCGACCTGTACGGAGCGCGAGGGATATAATCCATTATCTTTTAGTTTACTGGATGCTGGCTGTACTTTTGTCAAATATACAAATAAGCGGTGGAGGTCTACAGAAGACTAGTCCACCCAAACGAGAGGAGACCTAGTGTTGTGCCAATGAGTGTGTTCGAGCGGTAAGCCTGATGAAGCCGACTGCGCTCGAACGTCGACGGGTGACGTCGAGGGAGGTGCATCTGCGACAACCAAAAGTCAGACACTGTAGGGGTTTTCCTATCAGCAAGGCTCAGATCAACAGGGTAGTGTCAACATAGCTGCTATTGTTTATAAACTTTTTTTCTGTATAAATGTCGAAATAAACTTTTCTATGCGCCCATATCACAAAATGAAAAAAATAATTGTTTAGAGAGAGGTCTCAAATATTACTTTCATTTGTAGGCCTATCCCCTTTAGCTTTGTGCTGCATTCGTAAGTAAGAGGGATGTGGGAATGTACATGTTGTGAAGTTGTAAATACCAGTTGGATGCATTCACGTGCTTTGAACTCGTTGAGAAACGCGGACTGGCTAATGGCCAACAAGCTGCGTAAACCATAAACTAAAAGTACAGCTATCATGCCTGTTAACAAATTATAGTGTTCAAAAACCATATGAATAGATTGCTTTTTATAAATAATGTTTTGTTGTTGCTTTTAACTGCGGAAAATGCTATTTCCTTAGCAGGTGACGTCAGAGGTCACCATATGAAGGTGAGGTCAGTACAGGTGCATCAAAGCTGGGACCGAGAGACTGAAAAACAGATTCTATCTCAAGGCCATCAGACTGTTGAACAGCCATCACTAGCACATTAGAGGCTGCTGCCTACAGACAGACTAGAAATCACTGGCCACTTTAAGAAATGGAACACTAGCCACTTTAATAATGTTTACATATCTTGCATTACTCATCTCATGTGTATATACTGTATTCTATACTATTCTACTGTATCTTAGTCCATGCCGCTCTGACATCGCTCGTCCATATATGTATATATTCTTAATTAATTCCTTACTTAGATTTGTGTGTATTGGGTATATGTTGTGAAATTGTTAGATATTACTCGTTAGATATTACTGCACTGTCGGAGCTAGAAGCACAAGCATTTCGCTACACCCGCAGTAACATCTGCTAAACACGTGTATGTGACCAATAACATTAGATTAGATTTGTGGGAGAAGTGGGAGTTCAGGATGAGCGTTTCCCACTAGTAATTACCAGTTGCAGGGCCGTTCGAGTGGATTTTTCCCAGCCCTATGTGGTAAATGCCCACTTCCTACTTGGTTACAAACGTAGCATTAGAAAAATCTGTCGATGTGCCCTTGAGCAAGGCACTTAACCCTAATTGCTCCTGTAAGTCGCTCTGGATAAGAGCATCTGCTAAATGACTAAAAATGTAAACTGTAAAATGTAATCGCAGCAAAGTTGGTTCCTGTTTCAGTCACTTCTTTGGCCACGTTTGCGTGGGTCAATCAAAAACACGCAAATGACTGGCTGACAAATAGTGCCCCCATAATGCAGGGGATGGCTGCATGGTGCAGTTGGTGAGAAGCAACTGCAGCGACTTGAAGGCGACTTCATCAAAAACTGCATGACCTTTGATCACATGATCTTTGCAAAGTTCATTCAGTCGAAATGTAGTCGCAAGTCGGACAATTTTTATAACCATAATGGAACACACTTTGAAAGGCGGAGACCGTCACCGTGACCGTCACTGCCTTTCAAAGGGTGTTCCATTATGGTTATAAAAATCAGCTCGAACGCGCCCAATGTCTTGCAGTATGGCTGTGTTCTGTGACATCATTAACTGGCGTCTGGTTCTGTGTCATTATCTGGGTTCTGTGTCATCATTATCTGGGTTCTATGTCATCATTATCTGAGTTCTATGTCATCATTATCTGGGTTCTGTGTCATCATTATCTGGGTTCTATGTCATCATTATCTGGGTTCTATGTCATCATTATCTGGGTTCTGTGTCATCATTATCTCAATCAATCAGTCAATCAAATTGTATTTATAAAGCCCTTTTTACATCAGCAGATGTCACAAAGTGATATACAGAAACCCAGCCTAAAACCCCAAACAGCAAGCAATGCAGATGTATTATCTGGGTTCTATGTCATCATTATCTGGGTTCTATGGCATCATTATCTGGGTTCTGTGATTCCGTTTTTTTATGACATATTGAGGGCCTTCAGAATCTGAGTCCTGATGTCATATTTCCAGCAGTTAGTTATTCCAGATGTGGTTCTGTAAGTATTGGAATGCTGGCAGCTCGCCAGGTGATTTACATTCATACATCCTATTTGTCAAGTTTTGCCACTTCCACGTTTGTCACATTGTCACTGACAGCATGCAAAATGTGGGCTACTTACCTTCTCTCAATTTGCCCTAATATTATCTCAATCATTTCAAATGGACACCTCCTATCTCCAACCTCACATGTGGATGATTGTACCTTGGACACATAGAGAGCCTTTATATTTCTATAGAGTAGAGTAGTGGATGATTGTACCTTGGACACATAGAGAGCCTTTATATTTCTATAGAGTAGAGTAGTGGATGATTGTACCTTGGACACATAGAGAGCCTTTATATTTCTATAGAGTAGAGTAGTGGATGATTGTACCTTGGACACATAGAGAGCCTTTATATTTCTATAGAGTAGAGTAGTGGATGATTGTACCTTGGACACATAGAGAGCCTTTATATTTCTATAGAGTAGAGTAGTGGATGATTGTACCTTGGACACATGTTGGGTTTATATTTCTAGCCACTGAGACGAACCTTCCTTCTGTGGCAGCTTATTATTTGTCTGACAGATTCCAAGAATCCATTCTTAACGACACAGTAGTATTTTCTCTTCTCTATGCTGTGCTGTTTCTCACCTAAGTACATTTACATGATTCACCTTCATCACCTTCCCGGAACTGTCTGCGTAAGGAAGCAGGCTAGAGCAAGTGCTCGAAGTCCTTGATTTGGAATGGTATTGAACCCATGTCTGGGGGCTTGATGCCCATCTGGTCCTAGTGTGTGGGTCTCTGACGGCATAGTGAGGTGGCAGAGATTCCTTGCAATCATTGTGGAATGGGATCATTCCCAGCTGCCCATAGCCAAATTCCATGTTTTATAACACCAGGCTGTTTTTACATGGTCATTTATTTAGTATCCAGACACATTCCTGTTGCTGTCGACAACAACACCAATGTTCAACGAGGAAATTAAAAACATTGTTACGTTTGCTATTGCACTTAACTGTTATTTTCGGATGGTTTCCATTCCTTAAATTGTTGACTCACAAGTAACTGTTGCATTTAGCTTAGTCATTTTCCAGGGACACATAAAGCTTAAAAAAAATAAAATAGCTAAAAATGCTAGGCCAAATCGTACCCTAATATAATATAATATGCCATTTAGCAGACGCTTTCATCCAAAGCGACTTACAGTCATGCGTGCATACATTTTTGTGTATGGGTGGTCCCGGGGATCGAACCCACTACCTTGGCGTTACAAGCGCCGTGCTCTACCAGCTGAGCTACAGAGGACTACTGTCATGGACGTTGAAGGACGGGTCAGACCAAGGCGCAGCGTGAAAAGCATTCATGTTTATTATGACACCTACTGAGAATGCACGTACACCTGTTTCTTTAGGTGGTATAATACAGACGACGATCCCTCTGACGTACAGGACATGCAGTATCTCACCAAAGTGAGTACACCCCTCACATTTTGGTAAATATTTTTTTGAGTATATATCTTTTCATGTGACAACACTGAAGAAATGACACTTTGCTACAATGTAAAGTTGTGAGTGTACAGCTTGTATAACAGTGTAAATTTGCTGTCCCCTCAAAATAGCACAACACACAGCCATTAATGTCTAAACCGCTGGCAACAAAAGTGAGTACACCCCTAAGTGAAAATGTCCAAATTGGGCCCAATTAGCCATTTTCCCTCCCCGGTGTTATACAAGCTGTACACTCACTACTTTACATTGTAGCAAAGTGTCATTTCTTCAGTGTTGTCACATGAAAAGATATATACTCAAAAATATTTACAAAAATGTGAGGGGTGTACTCACTTTTGTGAGATACTGTATATATTCCAGATATGGGCCATACAGAGGTTTCTGTGATTATATAGTGTACATAGCTCTAGGGGGTTGAGCAGGAAGAGGATATTGACGTGTCATGCTGTTGTTGATGAATGACTGGAGATGGTGTTCAGGTGATGGGGATCAAGGGGGTCTTTGTAATGTACAGGTCTCAATTCAACCTCTTACAGTGTCTCCTGTTCATGTCTGGACTGGCTGCATCATTGAGACTACACGAGACCATTCCAAAGCTTGGTTGCGTCCCAAATTTCTCCCCATTTCCTATTTAGTGCACTACTATCGACCAACGCTTGTGCAGCAAACTCGTAGGCTATATCCCAAATGGCACCCTTTCCCCTTTTTAATGTTATTAAGCCCCTACAAGGAGTGCACTAAACAGGGAATTGGGCTGATGCCATCAGAGGAAGACATACTACCTCCTCATCTCACGGATTCAGCCGAGGCTGCCCCTCCTCCTTGCTCGGGCAGGCTTCGGCGTTCGTCGTCTCCGGAGTACTAGCTGCTACCGATCCATGTGTCTATGTTCGACTTGTTCTGTCTTTATTGGTCACACCTGTTTCCCATTATGTAGTTATGTCATCCCTATTTAACCCTCTGTCTCACACTGTGTGTTGTGCGTGTTTGTTCATGTTTTGGCTGTCGTTAGTGTGCGGGTTTGTTCCCTCCCTGCGTGGAGGTTGTTGTTCATTCTTTTACCTTCGAGTAAAGTACGTTTTTTCGATTAGCTCTGTGTCCTGCGCCTGACTTCGCCTACCGCATTACACTGACGCCTTGACACCTCATCCGCATGGAAACATGCTGCTGTATGCTAGCTAATTGTTGGTATGTAACTCGTTGCAATTCCTCATGTCTCTTCTCTTCCACACAGTGGCAGACTTTGGGATTGCGAACCTCCCCAGGGCTCTGGACCTCTTGGAGCACAAGCTGACAGAGTCGGAGCGCAAACGCCGGCACGCCAAGAAGGACGACTACAACATCGAGGTGCTGCTGGCCGTGGACGACTCTGTGGTGCGCTTCCATGGCAAGGAGCACGTGCAGAACTATGTCCTCACACTCATCAACATAGTAAGTCCATTATGACTCTTCATGTCACGCATGTGAATACTTTATGAATGCTATGGGAGATTCCACGCCGGCGTAGGCCGAAAAATGTTTTTTGGTATGTCAGATTGTTCTGGCAATGCTCACAATAGTAACTGCATTGGGAGGAAGGAGGTTTGAGCGCTTTTTCATTTGTATCACCAACCATTTGTTAGAGAATCATAATGAAAGTGGACATTTTAGGCCCTTTTTAGACCCCATGGCTGCGTTTACACAGGCAGCCCAATTCTGATATCTTCTCTTTTTTAGAGCCAATTCTGATATCAGATCTTTTTTAGAGCTAATCTGATTGGACAAAATACCAAATAGTGAAGAAAATATCAGAATTGGGCTGTCTGTGTAAACGCAGCCTTAGGTCTGCGAATCGTACATGATACAGACAACATCTTAGTGTCGTTATACTCCTTACAGGGTTCTCTCAAATATGAGTATGTCTAGATTCTGAAATAATACAAAAATTCACATTTAATTTATTCAACATTAAAAATATTTATATTAATATCTCAAAAGTACCCTTTTTGATTTTGCTTATGTTGTTTGTAACAATATACTCTTCAAACACATCACATTTCCAGAGTGGGCTCTCTGCTACTTTTAATCACCCATTTTATACATACAAATTGACATTATAGGTCATTAACCAATCACAGCCCTCCTTTACGATTGCGCATTCATCAAATCACCAGCAGAGGGAGTTCCCTTTGAATCCATTTTCCCATTCACTGTGTTGGGTGGTGCTCATACAGTGTATCCTATGTTCAGAGTCAGCAGAGAGCCCGCTCTGGACATGGGATGTACTTGTAGAGTATATTGTTCCAAACAATACTTTTGAGATATTAAATATTAAATATTTCTAATGTCGCATAAATGAATGTGAAAATAGTATTTCGGAATCAAAGACATACTCCATATTTTAGAGCACACTATAAAGATGTTGTCTGTGTCAAGTACAGTTCACAGATCACAGGGAGGCATAGATCTAAAAACGGTCTAAAATCGCCACTTTTATCATGATTAATAAAAAAAAAAAAGACAAATTAGTGAAAAAATGGTTTGTGATACAAATGTAAAAAGCATGTTAAACATCCTTTCTCCCAATTAAAGTTTCTATGTGAGAATTGCCATTACAATCTGAGATACCATGGCATGGAATTGCCCTATATGAATGCTACATATCACATACTCACCACTCTACTTAAGTGTTGCCTGAAAGGTCCCGTATAGTCAAAATCATGTTCTTAATCAAATTGGATTAAACCAGATCAAAGTAAGTTGACCAAAGTATGAACAATTTACTGTTGCTTCTACATCGATAACGTTTGATCATAAAGTTACACTTGGATTCAGGAGGTGGGATTATTAAGGGCTTTTTTGTGACATCACAAAAAGGCTCTCATTTTAATACACCAATGGTAATGTCTTATTCTCTTACCTAATTTAAATAAGTACCGCCTTGTAACCAACATGGCAGAAGGCGTGTTTGCAGAGGGGCGTGGTTTACATAGCTGGGTAGCTACTCTACTGGTGCCAAAATTTGAGTTCAGTGTGTCAGCAAATATAATCACAGGTTTCCCCTATTCATCTAATACAAATATACTTATAGGTTTCAGCTTTCATCTGTGTCTGGTGTTCGCTAGTTACTGGCTAGCTATGTCTTCAGCCAGCATGGAACAAAAGCAGGGGAAGGGTTGCCCAAAACTCCCAACACAGTTGCCGTGTCATTGCATCAAGAGATGTGCCAAACAGGAGATTCATACAAACTTCTTAACATATTTGATGGTCATGATTAGGGCTGTGGCAGTCATGAATTTTTGTCAGCCGGTTATTGACAAGCAAATAACTGCCGGTCTCACAGTAATTGACCGTTAATTAACATACACATTTAGCATCTCCTGTCTTCCACGCAAAGCCTACAAGCCACTGATGCAGACCTTTGGAACATCTACATTTAAAAAAGTCTAATAAATCCATGTAATATAGCCTACACCATCACAATACATCCATTTATTTTACACAGGTCTAAAGAAACATGATATGAAGAAAATGAAGTCTATTTCAGAAGAACAGAATAGCATTTCCTTATGTTAGGTCCTGATCTGGCTACACCATCTGGCTGTGGGCTACACTAGTTATCCTTATGTTAGGTCCTGATCTGGCTACACCATCTGGCTGTGGGCTACACTAGTTATCCTTATGTTAGGTCCTGATCTGGCTACACCATCTGGCTGTGGGCTACACTAGTTATCCTTATGTTAGGTCCTGATCTGGCTACACCATCTGGCTGTGGGCTACACTAGTTATCCTTATGTTAGGTCCTGATCTGGCTACACCATATGGCTGTGGGCTACACTAGTTATCCTTATGTTAGGTCCTGATCTGGCTACACCATATGGCTGTGGGCTACACTAGTTATCCTTATGTTAGGTCCTGATCTGGCTACACCATATGGCTGTGGGCTACACTAGTTATCCTTATGTTAGGTCCTGATCTGGCTACACCATCTGGCTGTGGGCTACACTAGTTATCCTTATGTTAGGTCCTGATCTGGCTACACCATATGGCTGTGGGCTACACTAGTTATCCTTATGTTAGGTCCTGATCTGGCTACACCATCTGGCTGTGGGCTACACTAGTTATCCTTATGTTAGGTCCTGATCTGGCTACACCATATGGCTGTGGGCTACACTAGTTATCCTTATGTTAGGTCCTGATCTGGCTACACCATATGGCTGTGGGCTACACTAGTTATCCTTATGTTAGGTCCTGATCTGGCTACACCATCTGGCTGTGGGCTACACTAGTTATCCTTATGTTAGGTCCTGATCTGGCTACACCATCTAGCTGTGGGCTACACTAGTTATCCTTATGTTAGGTCCTGATCTGGCTACACCATCTGGCTGTGGGCTACACTAGTTATCCTTATGTTAGGTCCTGATCTGGCTACACCATCTGGATGTGGGCTACACTAGTTATCATTATGTTAGGTCCTGATCTGGCTACACCATCTGGCTGTGGGCTACACTAGTTCATTTAGCAGACTAGATTTGTTTAGAATTCCGTGGCATTATTTTATATTATTTTATAGTATGAAGAAAACAATTGAACAAAGCTGAATAAAATAGAAAGGATATTTTCTCCAAACGATTTCAGAGGGAGTGGCCACATGCGGCTATTCTGTGTTGAGCGGTTAACTAAGAAACAGGTCCTCCTATATGCTTAATTTAGAGTTATTTATGTAACTTTAGTTGTGATACAAACGTTGGGCTATATGTTTTGATTTTTAATACCTTCTAAGGCTGCATGATGCGACTCTAATGATGATTTGAAAAAAGTCACATGAAAGGCATGAGCTCTGCTTAGTTTTTTTTTTGCGCAGGCTGTACACACTTCATCAGTCTCTCATTCACAATTTGACGGCACTTGATAATGACTCGGATTTCCCGGCTGCATCCCCTTTATGTGGCGAAATGTCCCCTAAGAAAATCCATGCCTTTTGCAGCCAGTGGCCGTTGTGCCCTCGGGCTGAATATAATCATTATAATTCCCTTCTCCCTCACTCACATGGCTCTCGGTCACGTGATCGGGTCTTTCTCACAGGCTACAAGTGAAGACAGACACATCAACTGTGCGCGTCCTTATCCAATTCCGAGGCGCATATTGAAGATATTGGAAGAACTGTCCACATTTACTTTTCGTCAGCCAACAAGATGAGTCGGCCTAACGAACAGCAAAAACACTAGCCTATGTCAATCTACTATCCCCCATAGTACAAACGTTGACCTATTCTATTCTGTGCGAGAAATAAATATTCCAAACATAGTCTGGGACAGTTGTGGGATGCAATAGATCCCAAATTAATAAAACCACTAGCATCAAAATACCTGTTTTAAGCAATGAGCCTGAAGCAACAGATGAGAACATTTAGCTTAAAATGTTGATAAACTATTAGGCTATTTCTTCACATTATAAGCGCAGCAATGCGCACACGGCAGTAGGCTATAAGTGAAAATGTTCCATTAGCAGGAAAACACCATTCTCAAAAGTGACCACAAATGTGATTATGCATGTATTGCTTTTATAATAAAGGTGCATTTTTATGGTGAACATTTTCTTCCCCAAACTTGAAACTCACGCGCTGCATAAGTATGCCAGTTAGGCTCTACACCCCTTGTAAAGCGGATTAATGTGCTTTAATTTAAGAAGTTATTTGGCCACTTTAGTTGTGATACAAACCTTATCAAAACATATAAGCCTATGGGCTAAGCTACATGAAGTGTGCCACTATGATTTTAAAAAGTTGCCAAATAAATCATGCGCTATTTGCCTTAAGCTGGGCATCATTCACAAGTGATAATATATTATTCACAAGTGATAGGCTAATATTGTCACCCATCACACTATTCTTGATTTAATCTTTTCTTTACATGTACTAAATAATATATGTGTGAAATTTGTTTTGATTTAAAATGGACCATTATCATGCACCAAATACATGTCATCTATGCACTTAAATACCGAATGGAGGATGCTTTTCACATGGTTCATTTTCATGCCAGCCAGGTAGGCTATACTCCTGTTGTAAAGAGAAGCAATGTGCTTAATATTAGGAAAGTTGTGAAATAAATATAGTAGGCCTAACCAATAGAAAGCTGAGGGGATCCTCCTCTTTTTAACGCAATTGCATAGCCTATAGAAATGTTGCGCAACATGACGTCATGTTGCCGGAGCGGCAGGTAGCTTAGTGGTTAAGAGCGTTGTGCCAGTAACCGAAAGGTCGCTGGTTCTAATCCCCGAGCCGACTAGGTGAAAAATCTGTCGATGTGCCCTTGAGCAAGGCACTTAACCCTAATTGCTCATGTAAGTCGCTCTGGATAAGAGCGTCTGTTAAATGACTAAAAACGTAAATGTGTTTGATTACATTTTCTATTGCATTTGCATTGAAGTCAGAGTGATTAGAGGGACAATAGAGAGCTGAGTACCAGGCATGTGTGGTAGGCTGCTAATGACCATCAGCAGCATCAGAGCTTGGAGAAGCCTAATTACCGTGACTAAACGGTCATGCGGAATTTGACTGCTGTCATCACTCGTGACCGCCGGAGTGGCAGTAATACGGTCACCGTAACAACCCTAGTCATGATATATGAACATCGCCTGACATACTGAGTATACCAAATATTAGGAACACCTTTTGCCCTCAGAAAAGCCTCGGTTCGTCGGGGTGTCGAAAGCATTCCACAGGGATGCTGGCCCATGTTGACTCCAATGCTTCCCACAGTTGTGTCAAGTTGGCTTGGATGTCCTTTTGGGTGGTGGACCATTCTTGATAAACGCGGGAAACTGTTGAGCGTGAAAAACCCAGTAGCGTTGCAGTTCTTGACACACTCAAACCGGTGCGCCTGGCACCTACTACCATAGCCCGTTCAAAGGCACTTAAATATTTTGTCTTGCCCATTCACCCTCTGAATGGCACACATACACAATCCATGTCTCAATTCTCTCCAGGCTTAAAAATCCTTATTTTAACGGTCTCCTCCCCTTCATCTACACTGATTGAAGTGGATTTAACACGTGACATCAATAAGAGATCATAGCTTTCACCCGGTCAGTCTACGCCATGGAAAGAGCAGGAGTTCTTAATGTTTTGTTCAATCAGTGTATATACATGTATGTAATGTAACCAGCCTTTACCCTGTAAAGTTTCAACTGAAATTGTCCAAGATGCAGCTTGATAAACAGTGCTGACAATTACACTTGGGCTAGCAAGCTAAATTATATACACAAAATGTTGTCTATATTGATGCTGTTACAATAACCAAACAGGATAAATACATCATTTGTGATGTTGTTTGTGTTGCTTTGTTTATCAGCAAATTTGCTTGAGATAATCTCACTGCAACACTGCTCATATTGCTTGTTGCTTGACATAGGCGTTTTCAAAGAACCGTCATTCAAGGTGAACTCCCCGCCCACTCAGCCTACCAGCTCCCCGCCCACTCAGCCTACCAGCTCCCCGCCCACTCAGTCTACCAGCTCCCCGCCCACTCAGCCTACCAGCTCCCCGCCCACTCAGCCTACCAGCTCCCCGCCCACTCAGCCTACCAGCTCCCCGCCCACTCAGCCTACCAGCTCCCCGCCCACTCAGCCTACCAGCTCCCCGCCCACTCAGCCTACCAGCTCCCCGCCCACTCAGCCTACCAGCTCCCCGCCCACTCAGTCTACCAGCTCCCCGCCCACTCAGCCTACCAGCTCCCCGCCCACTCAGCCTACCAGCTCCCCGCGCACTCAGTCTGTCCTTTCAGACTTCCTGACTTTTTATTTGGAAAAAATATTGTTGGTGATGTTTTAGTCACTCAAAGGGCAATTTTACATGGAAATCAGAATGACTGTTTGGGACCTTTTAAATCTTTCTTAGCTGTTTGACCCCTATGTGCAACTGCTCTGTTTTGCTGTGTGTGTGTGCTCAAACTTTCCTGTGGACAGCTTACTGTACTATTCACCATACAGACCAGAGTTGGGGGGCCAAATCCATTTAAATTCAGTTACGTAAACTGAAATTCCGAAAAGCTATTGGAATGTAATTGACCAAGCCAGTTGACTGTTGCCTGCAGGACAAGATGACTGTTTGTGGAAGGTGGAAATCTGTTCTCTCTCATGGGAATGACTTGATAGAGTAGTAACAGCGTTGTCTCTGGCTCGCTGGCCAGACTTATTCTCACCCCCCCCAATGTGTGTAGATTCCCCCTCAGGTCCTTGGCCTGGTTGTTACTGGACTAGTTCCCTCCTCTCACGTTGTGGACGTTGACACATTATTTCTCCCTCGCCTCAACTCCCCCTCTCTCTTTCTCCCCCCCCCCCCCAGCTTCTCGCTCTCTCTATCTCTCTCTCTCAATTCAATTTCAATTTAAGGGCTTTATTGGCATGGGAAACATATGTTTACATTGCCAAAGCAAGTGAAGTGAACATTACACTCACGAACGTTCCAAGAGAATAAAACATTTCAAATGTCTCTCTCTCTCTCTCTCTCTCTCTCTCTCTCGCTCTCTCTCTCTCTCTCTCTCTCTCTGTCTCTCTCTCTCTCTGTCTCTTCTGTGTCCCTGAATGTTGATGGATTACCAATGAAAGAGAAACCCCCCCCAGCTTGTTCATTACAGGCTCAGGCAGCTCCTAGCACCTTAATCTTATTACGCAGCCCTAATCCACCAAGTCACATTTTCACAGGGTGCTGGTTTCACTCTGTAACAGTTACCATTTGGGTCCAGTAGGGTGGTCTGATTTAGCTGCACTAGACCTGTCGCTGGTGTATCCCAAATGGCACCCTGTTCCCTAGGGCTGCTTGTCAAAAGCAGTGCATTATATAGGTACTAGGTTGCCATTTGGGATGCAGCCACTGTGAGTTGACTGGGGGTGGAGAGGGCAGGGGGTGGAGCTGTGGCGGGATGGGGCTGGCTGGTGCTGGACTGCTGCTGGGCAGCCCAATCAGCACACACATCCACCCGGCCAGAGGATCTGGTTTGTTGCTCCCAGTCCCTTTAGACTGAGAGATCTACGTTTCTACAAACAAGGTGAACACTGGAGCTCTTCTGGTTAAGCCAGTGGCTTGCTGTGTCTGAAAGAGCTCTACCCACCCAAATCCCCCCCAATCCTTCCCAGCCACCAGGAGAGAATGTGGAGCTAGTACAGTACCACTTGGAGAAAATCTCCCGGCCCAAGGAACTGATTAAAGCACATCCTGCCTGGACCGAGCCATGCTAGGAGACTGCAGAGCCTGTGAGGTGCCTGTCTGGACCAAGCCATGCTAGGAGCCTGCAGAGCCTGTGAGGTGCCTGTCTGGACCAAGCCATGCTAGGAGCCTGCAGAGCCTGCAAGGTGCCTGTCTGGACCAAGCCATGCTAGGAGCCTGCAGAGCCTGTGAGGTGCCTGTCTGGACCAAGCCATGCTAGGAGCCTGCAGAGCCTGTGAGGTGCCTGTGAGGTGCCTGTCTGGACCAAACCATGCTAGGAGACTGTGAGGTGCCTGTCTGGACCAAGCCATGCTAGGAGACTGCAGAGCCTGTGAGGTGCCTGTCTGGACCAAGCCATGCTAGGAGCCTGCAGAGCCTGTGAGGTGCCTGTCTGGACCAAGCCATGCTAGGAGCCTGCAGAGCCTGTGAGGTGCCTGTCTGGACCAAGCCATGCTAGGAGCCTGTGAGGTGCCTGTCTGGACCAAGCCATGCTAGGAGACTGTGAGGAGCCTGTCTGCCTGGACCAAACCATGCTAGGAGACTGTGAGGAGCCTGTCTGCCTGAGCACAATGTCTGTGTTGTTAGAGAAAATCCAGGAGGGGTTTTGTCCATGTTGATGTGATGATGTACACAAGGCAGGCAGGCAGGCAGGCAGGGAGAGATATATATCCCAACGCCTCCAGTCCTCCAGCTAGCTCATCACAGCTGCTGAGCTCATTGCTGTTCAGACAAAAACAATCCAATTCCGAATGATGCTCTGTGAGTAATGAGCTCAGCTGAGCACAGGCAGAGCAGCCATTGACCGTTTGGGGTGCGTTCCAAATGGCACCCTATTTTAACTACTAGCTTTATAGTGCAGAACTTTTGACCAATTGACCCTGGTGAAAAGTAGTGCACTATATAGGGAATAGGGTGCCACTTGGTTTGGCACCTCCCTTCGCTAGTAAAGGTTGTTTGTAAATAAAATAAAAAAGACTACGGATAGATTTAAAGACTGTATGCAGGAGATTTAAACTGCATCAGTAGTATGTTCTACAGTAGTGTGGTGCAAGTTTTTGAAACTACATTGAATAACGTTCATGATGTTTAGAGTAGGCCTACTCACTATGGCTGGAGAAGGCTGTGGCTATTTCTGACGTCGCCCTCCTTGTTCCAACAGCTGCTCAGTTTAAGGTCCAACGTCAACCCAACATTTTATATAGGTCAGCGTTCGACTCAGTATGGAGATCTGAATACATCACATCACAAAAGTCAAGGGGAATCTGAGGGTCATCCGAGTTTAATTTACATTGTACACCGTTTCATTAAAATAGCTGAATGACTTTTCTGTAAGTGAATGAATAAGGCTGTTTGGTGGATGTGTAGACCTAGTCTGCATTCCTTTGCTGTGTAAATGTTGGACTGTTGCCAAGTTCCAGTCTTGCGTCAGTTACACAGTCGTTTGTGTCATGCTTTATAAACGGAGGGAGTATGTATTTGTGCTGTGGTGTTCTAAACAGTGTGTGCTGTCGTGCCTACTGACATTTTTCTTATCATTTATCAAGTGTGTTAGACATCTCTTCCCTCTCGATTCAGCGATATGTCTTATCATTTATCAAGTGTGTTAGACATCTCTTCCCTCTCGATTCAGCGATATGTCTTATCATTTATCAAGTGTGTTAGACATCTCTTCCCTCTCGATTCAGCGATATGTGCACAGATAAGACAAGTAGATAGAAGGCTGGGAGATGGGTGATGGCTCCTTGGAAGAGGGTGAGAGATGGGTGATGGCTCCTTGGAAGAGGGTGAGAGATGGGTGATGGCTCCTTGGAAGAGGGTGAGAGATGGGTGATGGCTAATTGGAAGAGGGTGAGAGATGGGTGATGGCTCCTTGGAAGAGGGTGAGAGATGGGTGATGGCTCCTTGGAAGAGGGTGAGAGATGGGTGATGGCTCCTTGGAAGAGGATGAGAGCTGGGTGATGGCTCCTTGGAAGAGGGTGAGAGATGGGTGATGGCTCCTTGGAAGAGGGTGAGAGATGGGTGATGGCTCCTTGGAAGAGGGTGAGAGATGGGTGATGGGTCCTTGGAAGAGGGTGAGAGATGGGTGATGGCTCCTTGGAAGAGGCTGAGAGATGGGTGATGGCTCCTTGGAAGAGGGTGAGAGATAGGTGATGGCCCCTTGGAAGAGGGTGAGAGATGGGTGATGGGTCCTTGGAAGAGGGTGAGAGATGGGTGATGGCTCCTTGGAAGAGGGTGAGAGATGGATGATGGCTCCTTGGAAGAGGGTGAGAGATGGGTGATGGCTCCTTGGAAGAGGGTGAGAGATGGGTGATGGCTCCTTGGAAGAGGGTGAGAGATGGGTGATGGCTCCTTGGAAGACGCTTCCTTATTTCGGTACTGTAACTTGTAAGGAGCACCGCCGTACTTAGAGCAACCTGAGAGTGTCATGTTCGTCATAATGATTGGACCAAGGCGCAGCGTGATATGCGTACATCTTTTATTTTAGTACTTTCAAATACACAAAACAACAAAACGAAACGTGAAGTCCTCGGTTAACAAACACAAACCTACACGGAACAAGATCCCACAAAACACAAGTGCACAACAGGCTGCCTAAGTATGGTTCCCAATCAGAGACAACAAGCAACAGCTGATTCTCGTTGCCTCTGATTGAGAACCACCCCGGCCAACTTAGAAAACACATGCACTAGAAACTGAACATAGAACACAAAACATAGACCCTACACACCCTGGCTCAACATATAAGAGTCCCCAGAGCCAGGGCGTGACAGAGAGGCGGCATGTGCAGCGCCTTCATCACTAGGACTACTGTGTTTATGACTGACTGGGATAATGACATCGTAGACAGGCAGGCCATCCCAGGGCCTCCCTCCGCTAGGCAGGCCATCCCAGGGCCTCCCTCCGCTAGGCAGGCCATCCCAGGGCCTCCCTCCGCTAGGCAGGCCATCCCAGGGCCTCCCTCCGCTAGGCAGGCCATCCCAGGGCCTCCCTCCGCTAGGCAGGCCATCCCAGGGCCTCCCTCCGCTAGGCAGGCCATCCCAGGGCCTCCCTCCGCTGGGTTTAAAGCATCACTAGGAAACCAAACTGCATCAGCTCAGACCTCCAGTATTCTGGTAAACAGAGACTGTCACCAACACATATAAATCAATATGTCCCGCCGCCGCTCTGCTGGGAGGTCACCGCGTGACCTAACTCGCCGGGGTCTAGTGTTGTCCAAACATATCTGGGCATGTATGTGTGTGTGTGTGTGTGTGTGTATGTTTGTGATAGTTTCTGTACACTTCATTGTTAAATCATGTATAAACCTGGAAGAGAATAACATCTATTTCCAATGTTTTGTTGTGGTCAATATCCTATATAATGTCCTACATAGTTATTACATAGTTCACCAATAGCTTATACAGTAGGCTACATGGTATTTTCTTTTACCCTCTTTTTCTCCCAAATTTCGTGATTATGATCTTGTCTCATCGCTGCAACTCCACAACGGGCTCGGGAGAGGCGAAGGTCGAGTCATGCGTCCTCCGAAACATGAGTACAGTACCACTAGTACAGTACCACTTGGAAAAAATCTCCCGGCCCAAGGAACTGATTAAAGCACATCCTGCCTGGACCGAGCCATGCTAGGGGCCTGCAGAGCCTGCAAGGTGCCTGCCTGGACCGAGCCATGCTAGGAGCCTGCAGAGCCTGCAAGGTGCCTGTCTGGACCAAACCATGCTAGGAGACTGTGAGGTGCCTGTCTGGACCAAACCATGCTAGGAGACTGTGAGGAGCCTGTCTGCCTGAGCACAATGTCTGTGTTGTTAGAGAAAATCCAGGAGGGGTTTTGTCCATGTTGATGTGATGATGTACACAAGGCAGGCAGGCAGGGAGAGATATATATCCCAACGCCTCCAGCACTCCAGCTAGCTCATCACAGCTGCTGAGCTCATTGCTGTTCAGACAAAAACAATCAAATTCCGAATGATGCTCTGTGAGTAATGAGCTCAGCTGAGCACAGGCAGAGCAGCCATTGACCGTTTGGGGTGCGTTCCAAATGGCACCCTATTTTAACTACTAGCTTTATAGTGCAGAACTTTTGACCAATTGACCCTGGTGAAAAGTAGTGCACTATATAGGGAATAGGGTGCCACTTGGTTTGGCACCTCCCTTCGCTAGTAAAGGTTTTTTGTAAATAAAATAAAAAAGACTACGGATAGATTTAAAGACTGTATGCAGGAGATTTAAACTGCATCAGTAGTATGTACTAAAGTAGTGTGGTGCAAGTTTTTGAAACTACATTGAATAACGTTCATGATGTTTAGAGTAGGCCTACTCACTATGGCTGGAAAAGGCTGTGGCTATTTCTGACGTTGCCCTCCTTGTTCAACAGCTGCTCAGTTTAAGGTCCAACGTCAACCCAACATTTTTATATAGGTCAGCGTTCAACTCAGTATGGAGATCTGAATACATCACATCACAAAAGTCAAGGGGAATCTGGGGGTCATCCGAGTTTACTTTACATTGTACACCGTTTCATTAAAATAGCTGAATGACTTTTCTGTAAGTGAATGAATAAGGCTGTTTGGTGGATGTGTAGACCTAGTCTGCATTCCTTTGCTGTGTAAATGTTGGACTGTTGCCAAGTTCCAGTCTTTCGTCAGTTACACAGTCGTTTGTGTCATGCTTTATAAACGGAGGGAGTATGTATTTGTGCTGTGGTGTTCTAAACAGTGTGTGCTGTCGTGCCTACTGACATTTTTCTTATCATTTATCAAGTGTGTTAGACATCTCTTCCCTCTCGATTCAGCGATATGTCTTATCATTTATCAAGTGTGTTAGACATCTCTTCCCTCTCGATTCAGCGATATGTCTTATCATTTATCAAGTGTGTTAGACATCTCTTCCCTCTCGATTCAGCGATATGTCTTATCATTTATCAAGTGTGTTAGACATCTCTTCCCTCTCGATTCAGCGATATGTCTTATCATTTATCAAGTGTGTTAGACATCTCTTCCCTCTCGATTCAGCGATATGTGCACAGATAAGACAAGTAGATAGAAGGCTGGGAGATGGGTGATGGCTCCTTGGAAGAGGGTGAGAGATGGGTGATGGCTCCTTGGAAGAGGGTGAGAGATGGGTGATGGCTCCTTGGAAGAGGGTGAGAGATGGGTGATGGCTAATTGGAAGAGGGTGAGAGATGGGTGATGGCTCCTTGGAAGAGGGTGAGAGATGGGTGATGGCTCCTTGGAAGAGGGTGAGAGATGGGTGATGGCTCCTTGGAAGAGGATCCTCTGTAGTGGTCCTCTGTAGCTCAGCTGGTAGAGCACGGCGCTTGTAACGCCAAGGTTGTGGGTTCGATCCCTGGGACCACCCATACACAAATAAATGTATGCACGCATGACTGTAAGTCGCTTTGGATAAAAGCGTCTGCTAAATGGCATATTATTATTATTATTATAAGAGGGTGAGAGATGGGTGATGGCTCCTTGGAAGAGGGTGAGAGATGGGTGATGGCTCCTTGGAAGAGGGTGTATGTTACGCCCTGTTTTGGAGGACTTGGCGTCGACTCCCCCAGTTGGGTTTATTTACATTAATGACATAGTTTACGGAGAGCCCAGCAAAAAAACGCTTCCTTATTTCGGTACTGTAACTTGTAAGGAGCACCGCCGTACTTAGAGCAACCTGAGAGTGTCACGTTCGTCATAATGATTGGACCAAGGCGCAGCGTGATATGCGTACATCTTTTATTTTAGTACTTTCAAATACACAAAACAACAAAACGAAACGTGAAGTCCTCGGTTAACAAACACAAACCTACACGGAACAAGATCCCACAAAACACAAGTGCACAACAGGCTGCCTAAGTATGGTTCCCAATCAGAGACAACAAGCAACAGCTGATTCTCGTTGCCTCTGATTGAGAACCACCCCGGGCCAACCTAGAAAACACATGAACTAGAAACTGAACATAGAACACAAAACATAGACCCTACACACCCTGGCTCAACATATAAGAGTCCCCAGAGCCAGGGCGTGACAGAGAGGCGGCATGTGCAGCGCCTTCATCACTAGGACTACTGTGTTTATGACTGACTGGGATAATGACATCGTAGACAGGCAGGCCATCCCAGGGCCTCCCTCCGCTAGGCAGGCCATCCCAGGGCCTCCCTCCGCTAGGCAGGCCATCCCAGGGCCTCCCTCCGCTAGGCAGGCCATCCCAGGGCCTCCCTCCGCTGGGTTTAAAGCATCACTAGAAAACCAAAACTGCATCAGCTCAGACCTCCAGTATTCTGGTAAACAGAGACTGTCACTAACACATATAAATCAATATGTCCCGGCCGCCGCTCTGCTGGGAGGTCACCGCGTGACCTAACTCGCCGGGGTCTAGTGTTGTCCAAACATATCTGGGCGTGTTTGTGTGTGTGTGTGTGTGTGTATGTTTGTGATTGTTTCTGTACACTTCATTGTTAAATCATGTATAAACCTGGAAGAGAATAACATCTATTTTCCATGTTTTGTTGTGGTCAATATCCTATATAATGTCCTACATAGTTATTACATAGTTCACCAATAGCTTATACAGTAGGCTACATGGTATTTTCTTTTACCCCCTTTTTCTCCCACATTTCGTGATTATGATCTTGTCTCATCGCTGCAACTCCACAACGGGCTCGGGAGAGGCGAAGGTCGAGTCATGCGTCCTCCGAAACATGACCCGCCACGCCGCGCTTCTTAACGACACGCCCGCTTAACCCGGAAGCCTGCCGCACCAATGCTTCTTAACACACGCCCGCTTAACCCGGAAGCCTGCCGCACCAATGGAGGAAACACTGTTCAACTGACAGACCCAAGTCAGCCTGCAGGTGCCCGGTCCGCCACAAGGAGTCGCTAGAGCGTGATGAGCCAAGTCAAACCCTCCCCGGACAAACCCTCCCCTAACACGGATGATGCTGGGCCAGTTGTGCGGCGCCCCCTATGGGACTCCCGGTCACAGCCGGTTCCATCCCAGCCGGTAGTGACGCCGGTAACACTGCGATGTCATAGAGCGCTGCGCCACTCGGGAGGCCCTATGGTAGCCTATTTCATCCATAAAGCTTCCTGTAATAGACACTTCCTGTAATAGACACGTGAAGAAAAATGAAAATGACGCAGTAAAGCATTCGATACATATTCCCACAAACTAGTCTAGTAACCCGCAGCGTCACCGTACGTCAAGTTCATGTCTGGGCAGACATACAAAGCTCAAACCAAACCAACTATAGGAGACTGATTGTATGTATAGCATATGTGTATGTTTTCATAGCATATATGTTTTCTAGGACAGCAGGTTAAGGAGTCACCTGCGGAAAGGTTTTTTTTTGTTTATGTCGAACTCAATGAACCCTGTGTCTACTGGTCTCTACTGGTCTCCAGTCAGCCGACTTGGCATGTTGATAATCATATGATCCATAACCAAGCGTGAGTGTTCCTGTTCTAAGACTTCTGTATGTAGCTATGGAAAAAGAAACGAGATTCCAAATCCCTCCACCCCATCCCTGGTTCTTTTCCTCAAACCGCATTCAGCAAACCACAAATTGAAGCTGTTGATTGACTGTATAGGGCCCTAGAGGGAGTGTTGACGTGTAGAGGATGGTTTGATGAGGATCAAACATGCTCGGATGGAAATGTTACTTATCCTGCATCCCAAATGGCCCCCTGTTCCATAGTGCACTACGTTTGACCAGAGTCCTATGGGCCCCAAACTTAGCTCCAACATGAGAAAACCTAGGGGGGGAAAAAAAGTCAACTTAAAATGATGTGTTTGCTCAACTTGTCTCATATGTTCATTCAACTAGAAATTATTATTTGGGCACAGTGCTTTTAACATACAACGTTTTCAACAGACATATTTTGTGCTGAGGTGATTTTGAAGGAGTCGGGCGCAGGAGGGTAAATCACAGAATAACAGGATTTATTCTGAACCACAGAGTTACGCAGTAATGGGTAAAAACACGGCACACAGGGAATATTCCCGGCGATACAAAATACACGGAGCTCCACCGAGCTTCTCTCTCCTCCACAATAAACAATCACACACACAAAGACAAGGGGGCAGAGGGAACACTTATACAGGTACTGATGAGGGGGATATGAACCAGGTGTGTGTAATAAACAAGACTAAACAAATGATGAGGAGCGGCTGTGGCTAGAAGGCCGGTGACGACGAACGCCGAAGCCTGCCCGAACAAGGAGAGGAGGCGGCCACGGAGGAAGTCGTGACATATTTGACATTGTTCATTTATACAGTCGTTATTATTCAACATGTCCTCACCTGGGATTAGAACTCACAACCTCTTGGTTCACGTCACGCCGATCTTCCTGCCAAACCACCATGTCTGTCTACTATCAGTTAATCGGACTATTCTCTCATCATTCATTGTATTTACTTATTTCAGCAATTTGAGGGTTTTCTGTGTACTTGTCTATTGTTGGTGGGGCATATTACTCTGTTTTAATGTTACTCCTGAATCACTATGATAAATAACGTAGTTGTTCTTGAGTGTACTTTTAACAGAGCTGAGATGTACTTTGATGTGCAAAGTGTAGCAATACAGGTGAACTCAGTCATTGACCCAGACATGGTGGCGTAACAGGAAGATTGGAATGCTGTGAACCAAGAGGTTGTGAGTTCAAATCCCAGGTGAGAACATGTTGAATAACAATTACTGTATAAATGAACATACACAATGTCAGTGTGTCAAATATGTCAGTTGAAAACATTGTGTATTAAAACCACTGTGTGTGTAACTAGTTCCAGAGCGTTTTTGTTAGTTAAGATGCACAAATAATAATTTTAGTTGAATGAATATATGAGACAAATTGAGTAAATGCATCATTTTATGTTCACTGAATTTCTGCCTACGTTTTCTCAAGTTGGAGCTACAGTAAGTTTGGCCCAACTATACTCTTTTAGTTCAGGTAACACTGACCAAAAAGTTGAGTAAACTAAAAAAAAAGCGGTGGAACCAGTTAGTTAATAATAATTAGTTGAAACAACTTTCTTTTTTTTCCTTCTTTTTTTACAGTGCAGACTTGGTTTGACTCTTGATTGGAATTCCATGTTGGCTTGAACCTCCTCCATTAAGTCCACACACATTCCAGAGCATCATTATGGGGCCAAATGGCAATCATCGTAGCATTTCTAGGTCAGACTAGTTCAGCCATTGCATAATAACAGTGGTTTCATTGGACGCGTGCCAATGTTTTAACAAGATATGGCACATGGTTGCCTGTTGAATCACAACTCATAAGAATAGAGGGAGAACAACTCCACAGCCCCGTGGCCAACAAGGCACAGCACCAGCATGAGAAGCATTAAAAAGAACCAAACACACCCACTCCCTGTGGGTAGCAGCATCCCATTACCACCCACTCACTGTGGGTAGCAGCATCCCATTACCACCCACTCACTGTGGGTAGCAGCATCCCATTACCACCCACTCACTGTGGGTAGCAGCATCCCATTACCACCCACTCCCTGTGGGTAGCAGCATCCCATTACCACCCACTCACTGTGGGTAGCAGCATCCCATTACCACCCACTCCCTGTGGGTAGCAGCATCCCATTACCACCCACTCACTGTGGGTAGCAGCATCCCATTACCACCCAATCACTGTGGGTAGCAGCATCCCATTACCACCCACTCACTGTGGGTAGCAGCATCCCATTACCACCCACTCACTGTGGGTAGCAGCATCCCATTACCACCCACTCACTGTGGATAGCAGCATCCCATTACCACCCACTCACTGTGGGTAGCAGCATCCCATTACCACCCACTCACTGTGGGTAGCAGCATCCCACTCCCGCCCACTCACTGTGGGTAGCAGCATCCCATTACCATCCACTCACTGTGGGTAGCAGCATCCCATTACCACCCACTCACTGTGGGTAGCAGCATCCCATTACCATCCACTCACTGTGGATAGCAGCATCCCATTAAATGTATGCAAAACCAAACCAGCAGAGAGCAGACAGAGCACACACACACACACACACACACACACACACACATATTCTCTCTATTTCTGTAGAGGGGAGTGCTTCCACTCCTGTGCTGTCGAGTGGAAGCACATTGGTGTGAACTATATTCAGTAGGGGTGCTTGTCTTGTCAGGTTCTATGTCAGATTAATATAGGTTATTGTTCAGTAGGGGTGCTTGTCTTGTCAGGTTCTATGTCAGATTATTATAGGTTATTGTTCAGTAGGGGTGCTTGTCTTGTCAGGTTCTATGTCAGAGTATTACAGGTTATTGTTCAGTAGGGGTGCTTGTCTTGTCAGGTTCTATGTCAGATTATTATAGGTTATTGTTCAGTAGGGGTGCTTGTCTTGTCAGGTTCTATGTCAGATTATTATAGGTTATTGTTCAGTAGGGGTGCTTGTCTTGTCAGGTTCTATGTCAGATTATTATAGGTTATTGTTCAGTAGGGGTGCTTGTCTTGTCAGGTTCTATGTCAGATTATTATAGGTTATTGTTCAGTAGGGGTGCTTGTCTTGTCAGGTTCTATGTCAGATTATTATAGGTTATTGTTCAGTAGGGGTGCTTGTCTTGTCAGGTTCTATGTCAGATTATTATAGGTTATTGTTCAGTAGGGGTGCTTGTCTTGTCAGGTTCTATGTCAGATTATTATAGGTTATTGTTCAGTAGGGGTGCTTGTCTTGTCAGGTTCTATGTCAGATTATTATAGGTTATTGTTCAGTAGGGGTGCTTGTCTTGTCAGGTTCTATGTCAGATTATTACAGGTTATTGTTCAGTAGGGGTGCTTGTCTTGTCAGGTTCTATGTCAGATTATTATAGGTTATTGTTCAGTAGGGGTGCTTGTCTTGTCAGGTTCTATGTCAGATTAGTATAGGTTATTGTTCAGTAGGGGTGCTTGTCTTGTCAGGTTCTATGTCAGATTATTATAGGTTATTGTTCAGTAGGGGTGCTTGTCTTGTCAGGTTCTATGTCAGATTATTATAGGTTATTGTTCAGTAGGGGTGCTTGTCTTGTCAGGTTCTATGTCAGATTATTATAGGTTATTGTTCAGTAGGGGTGCTTGTCTTGTCAGGTTCTATGTCAGATTATTATAGGTTATTGTTCAGTAGGGGTGCTTGTCTTGTCAGGTTCTATGTCAGATTATTATAGGTTATTGTTCAGTAGGGGTGCTTGTCTTGTCAGGTTCTATGTCAGATTATTATAGGTTATTGTTCAGTAGGGGTGCTTGTCTTGTCAGGTTCTATGTCAGATTAGTATAGGTTATTGTTCAGTAGGGGTGCTTGTCTTGTCAGGTTCTATGTCAGATTATTATAGGTTATTGTTCAGTAGGGGTGCTTGTCTTGTCAGGTTCTATGTCAGATTATTATAGGTTATTGTTCAGTAGGGGTGCTTGTCTTGTCAGGTTCTATGTCAGATTATTATAGGTTATTGTTCAGGAGGGGTGCTTGTCTTGTCAGGTTCTATGTCAGATTATTACAGGTTATTGTTCAGTAGGGGTGCTTGTCTTGTCAGGTTCTATGTCAGATTATTATAGGTTATTGTTCAGTAGGGGTGCTTGTCTTGTCAGGTTCTATGTCAGATTAGTATAGGTTATTGTTCAGTAGGGGTGCTTGTCTTGTCAGGTTCTATGTCAGATTATTATAGGTTATTGTTCAGTAGGGGTGCTTGTCTTGTCAGGTTCTATGTCAGATTATTATAGGTTATTGTTCAGTAGGGGTGCTTGTCTTGTCAGGTTCTATGTCAGATTATTATAGGTTATTGTTCAGTAGGGGTGCTTGTCTTGTCAGGTTCTATGTCAGATTATTATAGGTTATTGTTCAGTAGGGGTGCTTGTCTTGTCAGGTTCTATGTCAGATTATTACAGGTTATTGTTCAGTAGGGGTGCTTGTCTTGTCAGGTTCTATGTCAGATTATTATAGGTTATTGTTCAGTAGGGGTGCTTGTCTTGTCAGGTTCTATGTCAGATTAGTATAGGTTATTGTTCAGTAGGGGTGCTTGTCTTGTCAGGTTCTATGTCAGATTATTATAGGTTATTGTTCAGTAGGGGTGCTTGTCTTGTCAGGTTCTATGTCAGATTATTATAGGTTATTGTTCAGTAGGGGTGCTTGTCTTGTCAGGTTCTATGTCAGATTATTATAGGTTATTGTTCAGGAGGGGTGCTTGTCTTGTCAGGTTCTATGTCAGATTATTATAGGTTATTGTTCAGTAGGGGTGCTTGTCTTGTCAGGTTCTATGTCAGATTATTATAGGTTATTGTTCAGTAGGGGTGCTTGTCTTGTCAGGTTCTATGTCAGATTATTATAGGTTATTGTTCAGTAGGGGTGCTTGTCTTGTCAGGTTCTATGTCAGAGTATTACAGGTTATTGTTCAGTAGGGGTGCTTGTCTTGTCAGGTTCTATGTCAGAGTATTACAGGTTATTGTTCAGTAGGGGTGCTTGTCTTGTCAGATTCTATGTCAGATTATTATAGGTTATTGTTCAGTAGGGGTGCTTGTCTTGTCAGATTCTATGTCAGATTATTATAGGTTATTGTTCAGTAGGGGTGCTTGTCTTGTCAGGTTCTATGTCAGATTATTATAGGTTATTGTTCAGTAGGGGTGCTTGTCTTGTCAGGTTCTATGTCAGATTATTATAGGTTATTGTTCAGTAGGGGTGCTTGTCTTGTCAGGTTCTATGTCAGATTATTATAGGTTATTGTTCAGTAGGGGTGCTTGTCTTGTCAGGTTCTATGTCAGATTATTACAGGTTATTGTTCTGTAGGGGTGCTTGTCTTGTCAGGTTCTATGTCAGATTATTATAGGTTATTGTTCAGTAGGGGTGCTTGTCTTGTCAGGTTCTATGTCAGATTATTACAGGTTATTGTTCAGTAGGGGTGCTTGTCTTGTCAGGTTCTATGTCAGATTATTATAGGTTATTGTTCAGTAGGGGTGCTTGTCTTGTCAGGTTCTATGTCAGATTATTACAGGTTATTGTTCAGTAGGGGTGCTTGTCTTGTCAGGTTCTATGTCAGATTATTATAGGTTATTGTTCAGTAGGGGTGCTTGTCTTGTCAGGTTCTATGTCAGATTATTATAGGTTATTGTTCAGTAGGGGTGCTTGTCTTGTCAGGTTCTATGTCAGATTATTATAGGTTATTGTTCAGTAGGGGTGCTTGTCTTGTCAGGTTCTATGTCAGAGTATTACAGGTTATTGTTCAGTAGGGGTGCTTGTCTTGTCAGGTTCTATGTCAGATTATTATAGGTTATTGTTCAGTAGGGGTGCTTGTCTTGTCAGGTTCTATGTCAGATTATTATAGGTTATTGTTCAGTAGGGGTGCTTGTCTTGTCAGGTTCTATGTCAGATTATTATAGGTTATTGTTCAGTAGGGGTGCTTGTCTTGTCAGGTTCTATGTCAGATTATTATAGGTTATTGTTCAGTAGGGGTGCTTGTCTTGTCAGGTTCTATGTCAGATTATTATAGGTTATTGTTCAGTAGGGGTGCTTGTCTTGTCAGGTTCTATGTCAGATTATTACAGGTTATTGTTCAGTAGGGGTGCTTGTCTTGTCAGGTTCTATGTCAGATTATTATAGGTTATTGTTCAGTAGGGGTGCTTGTCTTGTCAGGTTCTATGTCAGATTATTACAGGTTATTGTTCAGTAGGGGTGCTTGTCTTGTCAGGTTCTATGTCAGATTATTATAGGTTATTGTTCAGTAGGGGTGCTTGTCTTGTCAGGTTCTATGTCAGATTATTACAGGTTATTGTTCAGTAGGGGTGCTTGTCTTGTCAGGTTCTATGTCAGATTATTACAGGTTATTGTTCAGTAGGGGTGCTTGTCTTGTCAGGTTCTATGTCAGATTATTATAGGTTATTGTTCAGTAGGGGTGCTTGTCTTGTCAGGTTCTATGTCAGATTATTATAGGTTATTGTTCAGTAGGGGTGCTTGTCTTGTCAGGTTCTATGTCAGATTATTATAGGTTATTGTTCAGTAGGGGTGCTTGTCTTGTCAGGTTCTATGTCAGAGTATTATAGGTTATTGTTCAGTAGGGGTGCTTGTCTTGTCAGGTTCTATGTCAGATTATTATAGGTTATTGTTCAGTAGGGGTGCTTGTCTTGTCAGGTTCTATGTCAGATTATTATAGGTTATTGTTCAGTAGGGGTGCTTGTCTTGTCAGGTTCTATGTCAGATTATTATAGGTTATTGTTCAGTAGGGGTGCTTGTCTTGTCAGGTTCTATGTCAGATTATTATAGGTTATTGTTCAGTAGGGGTGCTTGTCTTGTCAGGTTCTATGTCAGATTATTACAGGTTATTGTTCAGTAGGGGTGCTTGTCTTGTCAGGTTCTATGTCAGAGTATTATAGGTTATTGTTCAGTAGGGGTGCTTGTCTTGTCAGGTTCTATGTCAGATTATTATAGGTTATTGTTCAGTAGGGGTGCTTGTCTTGTCAGGTTCTATGTCAGATTATTATAGGTTATTGTTCAGTAGGGGTGCTTGTCTTGTCAGGTTCTATGTCAGATTATTATAGGTTATTGTTCAGTAGGGGTGCTTGTCTTGTCAGGTTCTATGTCAGAGTATTATAGGTTATTGTTCAGTAGGGGTGCTTGTCTTGTCAGGTTCTATGTCAGATTATTACAGGTTATTGTTCAGTAGGGGTGCTTGTCTTGTCAGGTTCTATGTCAGATTATTATAGGTTATTGTTCAGTAGGGGTGCTTGTCTTGTCAGGTTCTATGTCAGATTATTATAGGTTATTGTTCAGTAGGGGTGCTTGTCTTGTCAGGTTCTATGTCAGATTATTATAGGTTATTGTTCAGTAGGGGTGCTTGTCTTGTCAGGTTCTATGTCAGATTATTATAGGTTATTGTTCAGTAGGGGTGCTTGTCTTGTCAGGTTCTATGTCAGATTATTATAGGTTATTGTTCAGTAGGGGTGCTTGTCTTGTCAGGTTCTATGTCAGATTATTATAGGTTATTGTTCAGTAGGGGTGCTTGTCTTGTCAGGTTCTATGTCAGATTATTATAGGTTATTGTTCAGTAGGGGTGCTTGTCTTGTCAGGTTCTATGTCAGATTATTATAGGTTATTGTTCAGTAGGGGTGCTTGTCTTGTCAGGTTCTATGTCAGATTATTATAGGTTATTGTTCAGTAGGGGTGCTTGTCTTGTCAGGTTCTATGTCAGATTATTATAGGTTATTGTTCAGTAGGGGTGCTTGTCTTGTCAGGTTCTATGTCAGATTATTATAGGTTATTGTTCAGTAGGGGTGCTTGTCTTGTCAGGTTCTATGTCAGATTATTATAGGTTATTGTTCAGTAGGGGTGCTTGTCTTGTCAGGTTCTATGTCAGATTATTATAGGTTATTGTTCAGTAGGGGTGCTTGTCTTGTCAGGTTCTATGTCAGATTATTATAGGTTATTGTTCAGTAGGGGTGCTTGTCTTGTCAGGTTCTATGTCAGATTATTATAGGTTATTGTTCAGTAGGGGTGCTTGTCTTGTCAGGTTCTATGTCAGATTATTATAGGTTATTGTTCAGTAGGGGTGCTTGTCTTGTCAGGTTCTATGTCAGATTATTATAGGTTATTGTTCAGTAGGGGTGCTTGTCTTGTCAGGTTCTATGTCAGATTATTATAGGTTATTGTTCAGTAGGGGTGCCTGTCTTGTCAGGTTCTATGTCAGATTATTATAGGTTATTGTTCAGTAGGGGTGCCTGTCTTGTCAGGTTCTATGTCAGATTATTATAGGTTATTGTTCAGTAGGGGTGCTTGTCTTGTCAGGTTCTATGTCAGATTATTATAGGTTATTGTTCAGTAGGGGTGCTTGTCTTGTCAGGTTCTATGTCAGATTATTATAGGTTATTGTTCAGTAGGGGTGCTTGTCTTGTCAGGTTCTATGTCAGATTATTATAGGTTATTGTTCAGTAGGGGTGCTTGTCTTGTCAGGTTCTATGTCAGATTATTATAGGTTATTGTTCAGTAGGGGTGCTTGTCTTGTCAGGTTCTATGTCAGATTATTATAGGTTATTGTTCAGTAGGGGTGCTTGTCTTGTCAGGTTCTATGTCAGATTATTATAGGTTATTGTTCAGTAGGGGTGCTTGTCTTGTCAGGTTCTATGTCAGATTATTATAGATTATTGTTCAGTAGGGGTGCTTGTCTTGTCAGGTTCTATGTCAGATTATTACAGGTTATTGTTCAGTAGGGGTGCTTGTCTTGTCAGGTTCTATGTCAGATTATTATAGGTTATTGTTCAGTAGGGGTGCTTGTCTTGTCAGGTTCTATGTCAGATTATTATAGGTTATTGTTCAGTAGGGGTGCTTGTCTTGTCAGGTTTATGTCAGATTATTATAGGTTATTGTTCAGTAGGGGTGCTTGTCTTGTCAGGTTCTATGTCAGATTATTATAGGTTATTGTTCAGTAGGGGTGCTTGTCTTGTCAGGTTCTATGTCAGATTATTACAGGTTATTGTTCAGTAGGGGTGCTTGTCTTGTCAGGTTCTATGTCAGATTATTATAGGTTATTGTTCAGTAGGGGTGCTTGTCTTGTCAGGTTCTATGTCAGATTATTATAGGTTATTGTTCAGTAGGGGTGCTTGTCTTGTCAGGTTTATGTCAGATTATTATAGGTTATTGTTCAGTAGGGGTGCTTGTCTTGTCAGGTTCTATGTCAGATTATTATAGGTTATTGTTCAGTAGGGGTGCTTGTCTTGTCAGGTTCTATGTCAGATTATTATAGGTTATTGTTCAGTAGGGGTGCTTGTCTTGTCAGGTTCTATGTCAGAGTATTACAGGTTATTGTTCAGTAGGGGTGCTTGTCTTGTCAGGTTCTATGTCAGATTATTATAGGTTATTGTTCAGTAGGGGTGCTTGTCTTGTCAGGTTCTATGTCAGATTATTATAGGTTATTGTTCAGTAGGGGTGCTTGTCTTGTCAGGTTCTATGTCAGAGTATTATAGGTTATTGTTCAGTAGGGGTGCTTGTCTTGTCAGGTTCTATGTCAGATTATTATAGGTTATTGTTCAGTAGGGGTGCTTGTCTTGTCAGGTTCTATGTCAGATTATTATAGGTTATTGTTCAGTAGGGGTGCTTGTCTTGTCAGGTTCTATGTCAGATTATTATAGGTTATTGTTCAGTAGGGGTGCTTGTCTTGTCAGGTTCTATGTCAGATTATTATAGGTTATTGTTCAGTAGGGGTGCTTGTCTTGTCAGGTTCTATGTCAGATTATTATAGGTTATTGTTCAGTAGGGGTGCTTGTCTTGTCAGGTTCTATGTCAGATTATTATAGGTTATTGTTCAGTAGGGGTGCTTGTCTTGTCAGGTTCTATGTCAGATTATTATAGGTTATTGTTCAGTAGGGGTGCTTGTCTTGTCAGGTTCTATGTCAGAGTATTACAGGTTATTAGCATGATATTAGTGTTAAAGGGGCAATCTGGGATTTAAACAACAACAAAGTGAACACCCACCACCTTTTTGAGGGTGAACAGCTAAGGGATGGCGCTGGAGAAATGCAACCACTCAAGTTCATAGACAGAGCTATGGATGCAAGTTAATGTTTATTGTTAATGTTAAGAGAGAGTATTTGAAATAGGGGCTTTTTACTGTAGCAGCATAGATACCAGTTGTAGATAGAATAGAGATATTTTGTGAGAGAGACAGCCCTGGTTGGTTGGCTGGTTGCCTTATCCTTCTGAAAGGCTGGCTGGTTGGTTGCCTTATCCTCCTGAAAGGCCGGCCCTGGCTGGCTGGCTGACTGGCTGGCTGGTTGCCTTATCCTTCTGAAAGGTCAGCCCTGGCTGGCTGGCTGACTGGCTGGCTGGTTGCCTTATCCTTCTGAAAGGCCGGCCCTGGCTGGCTGGCTGCCTTATCCTTCTGAAAGGCCGGCCCTGGCTGGCTGGCTGGCTGCCTTATCCTTCGAAAGCTAAACAAACTAACAGCTGTGTGTTTGCCAGATGTGACGTGCTCTATAGACTCCTTCACAGAGCTTTAGTGACATAAGAGTTGGCAAGACGGCACAAACAGATCTGGGACCTGGCTATAGACTCCTTCACAGAGCTTGAGTGCCTCCGGCCCATGCCTCGCCAACCTCCACCGATGGGGCATTAAAGCAAGCCCCCTTAGTGCCTGTGGGGTGGAGCAAACCAAGCACCACATTCCTAAGGTCTGTCCAATCTACCAACTCAGCGGAGGCCTACAGACCCTCCCTCAACTCAGCAGGACCGGAAGCAATGGCTTGGCTAAAGGAATTCACTAAATAAATACATTGATGTTGTTTGTCTCTCTGGCTGCTTCCTTTAGGTTGATGAGATCTACCACGATGAGTCCTTGGGAACCAACATCAACATCGTCCTCGTCCGCATGATCATGGTCGGGTACAGACAGGTAAGACTTTTCCTCTTCCTGATCACAGACAGGTAAGACATTACATTACACCCGTCGCTCGCACTGTCTCTGTCTCCTTCTCTCTGTCTCTCTGTCTCTCTCGCTCTCTCTCTCTCCAGGGGCGATTCTAAGATTTTCTGGATGGGGGGACCAAGAACCAGTAATGGGTGGCCATGGGAAATCAACTAATTGTATCACAAATAGTGTTGAAATTGGCTTAAACTAGGATGCATTGTATTGAATAACTGTTTCAACTGTTAATTTGTATTTGCCCTAATCTATTCAAATAAATCAATTTGAAGTGATCCATCTTGATCCATATTCAAGTTTGATGTTCAGTGGTACCTCCCATCTAAAGATTTGTTCCCCCCTCCAAGGAATTTTTGGAAAGTTGAAGCTGATTTACTGCCTTTCTACACAGGGACTTAAACAACATTCTAGAACAAACACATGCCATAGCCTATAGACATGAGCTATTAGCTAGCTGTCAAGTCAAACAGCAATTATCTAGCCATCTTATAATAATAATATGCCATTTAGCAGAGGCTTTTATCCAAAGCGACTTACAGTCATGCGTGCATACATTTTTGTGTATGGGTGGTCCCGGGGATCGAACCCACTACCTTGGCGTTACAAGCGCCGTGCTCTACCAGCTGAGCTACAGAGGACCACCTCTGCACAGCTTTCGTCAACTCAATTGAGAGAGAAGTCGCGCTGTTCGATCACAGCAGCTGCGCTTTCCAAAGTCCTAAAGCCAGCCAGCCAATTAAACAGACTTCTCACCAGCCGGCCGCATTGTCCTAAAGCCAGCACTGTAATACAGCTAAACTGCCAGAAGAAACGCACCGTTTTCTCTTGACAGCACTCTGACCCAATGAGAATGTGGGGCATTAAGGGTGGATAATCATATTTCGGGGGGGCGTTTCCACCCCCTCTGAAATAACCTCTCTCTCTCCCTCTTCCTCTTCCTCTCCCTCTTCCTCTCCCTCTCTCTGTCCCTCTCTCCATCATATTGCTGTTCTTCTTTAATCTATCTGCACTGAAGTAAAGAGGAAATATGATTTAGCAGCTCTTGGAGGACAGTGGATATTGATAAGGATGCTTTTTTATTGTTGAAGAAGCACCAAAACATGTTGGTTTTACTTTGAACCATAAAGAAACATGATCATCAACTTCCACTGGCCTCCAAGAGCTGCTGAATCTCCTCTTCACTTGGATCCTCAAATCCTGCATCTTGGTTGGAGAGCGAGGTAGCAGCAGTGTTCCACACCCTTTGCTCTCAATCTGTCTGCACTGAACTGACTGCTTATCCCTGAGCCAGCACATCTCTGTCTCTGGTTGGCTGTGTCTGGCTGGTCCTCTGTTCTGGTTGGCTGTGTCTGGCTGGTTCTCTGTTCTGGTTGGCTGTGTCTGGCTGGTTCTCTGTTCTGGTTGGCTGTGTCTGGCTGGTTCTCTGTTCTGGTTGGCTGTGTCTGGCTGGTCCTCTGTTCTGGTTGGCTGTGTCTGGCTGGTTCTCTGTTCTGGTTGGCTGTGTCTGGCTGGTTCTCTGTTCTGGTTGGCTGTGTCTGGCTGGTTCTCTGTTCTGGTTGGCTGAGACAGATAGAGAGTGTGTTTATACAACCCTGATTAGATGAGCTCCAACACGCTCAACGTGTCTCTCTGGCTGCGTCCCAAATGTTCCCCTAATCCCTATATAGTGCACTTCTTTTGACCAGGGCCCATAAGGGCACTATATAGGGAATAGGGTGCCACTTGGGATGCACCCTCTGTCCCACTCCCAGCTCAGAAGCTACTCAACCAAAGGCACAGCAGTCATTTTGTTGGAGGTAGTATAGCTTTGAAGGCCTCTTTTTCTCGCCTTTTCAACACCTTTTGTGTTAAGGGTGAGAAGGGTTGTACTGGTGCGGTAGAACGGGACCAGGTTTCAGGGTAGTCTAGTTAAATATCAGTATGTATGGCTACCAGCAGTAAGCATAGAACACCTCTGTCATCTTCTGTTAATGTACATAGTTGTGTTTGATTCCTAGCAGAATTATAGTTGTGTTTGACTCCTAGTAGATTCCTAGTTGTGTTTGATTCCTAGCAGAATCATAGTTGTGTTTGATTCCTAGCAGAATCATAGTTGTGTTTGATTCCTAGCAGAATCACAGTTGTGTTTGATTCCTAGCAGAATCATAGTTGTGTTTGATTCCTAGCAGAATCACAGTTGTGTTTGATTCCTAGCAGAATCATAGTTGTGTTTGATTCCTAGCAGAATCATAGTTGTGTTTGATTCCTAGCACAACTATTTCCACTTGACTCTCACCTCCTTCACTGCAGTCCAAGAATGAATAGTGACACCTCATGTGAATAGAAACACACATGGTCGAGTCGAGCTCCTCTCCAGTGGGTGTTTCAGGGGCTTACTCACAGTCTGCCCTCTGGATGACTAGTATAGGACCCTGAATGTATCCTGACCATATGTTGACTAGTATAGGACCCTGAATGTATCCTGACCTGTTGACTAGTATAGGACCCTGAATGTATCCTGACCTGATGACTAGTATAGGACCCTGAATGTATCCTGACCTGTTGACTAGTATAGGACCCTGAATGTATCCTGACCTGTTGACTAGTATAGGACCCTGAATGTATCCTGACCTGTTGACTAGTATAGGACCCTGAATGTATCCTGACCTGTTGACTAGTATAGGACCCTGAATGTATCCTGACCTGTTGACTAGTATAGGACCCTGAATGTATCCTGACCTGTTGACTAGTATAGGACCCTGAATGTATCCTGACCATATGTTTTTCTTGACCATATGACATAAAAACTCCAGGCCAAATGTATTGAGTAGAATTGACCCTTCACTAAGCCACGCTCCCTGGGTTACTATTGCAAACCTCAGACAACATTTTCCTGGGAAGCCCATTTCCCACTTTCAGACCACTGGAGAAAACCCCTTACGATGACCTCAAACTGTGTTTTTACTACACAAGGAAATTAAACACTACCGCTTGCTAATCAGGACACTCTCGGGTATGTTGTGGTGGACTGTGAGGACAATTGCTTCACGGGAACCTGGTAAGATCAAGTTCTGTAGCTAACTAGTGCTCTCAAATTGTATTCTGATGTTGACAGCCGATGAGTTGTGTTCATTACATAGTTCACTTGGCTCACTAGCATACATTTGGAGAAAACAAGTTATACTAACTAGGTAGCTAGCGTTAGCAGCATTTTCAGTGGTGGACAATGACACTGAGAGATAGCTAACCAGCTAGCAAACAATGTAACAATATAGTATAATTTCGGATTCGAAAAATGCTCCATTGAATCAATTCAGAATCTAGTAGAAAGTACTCCTGGTGCACTGTTCAATTATTTAGCCATTTTTAAATATATATAAAAATATATATATATTTAAACATTGGCTTCCATGTTATTGAAATGAGAGCTTATCCGAGGATGTTGGACACCAGCTTGGTTAGAGACAGAGTGCTGTGATTGGTTGCGCAAACTTCTGGGGCGGGGGCTTAGCGAAGGGTCAATTTGGGCCCAGAGTTTTTCATGGCCAGGTCATGTGCTCAGGACAAACTCCGGGCCCACCGTAGGGTCGTTCCTAAATTACCTCCAGTGTGTCAGAGTGCGCTCTGGGTAGTAAGTAAAATTCAGAACGTTGTCAGATGGTTCATTTCTAAATTCAGAGTGTTTTGTTCTCGGAGCGTTCAGAGCGCTCACTGGATGGATGCTCTGGCCGAGAAGTAGGGTTGATCCGAGCATTCTGACCTCACAATGGCAGTCAAGCACCCAAGCTAAGCACGCTAAGTGTATTTTGTTTTGTGTACAAGGACATTTTTATTTTGTTTAGTAGTGTGATGTAAGCCCATGTGGGCTGTGGACCGTTAGGTGTATGACACTTAAATAAAATATATAAATCAAATATAACTGGCTAAAGTTATCTAGCCTGCTAGCTAGCTACTACCAGAAACTAATGAGAGAACAACTCACACCATTTGACTCGCCCTAGTGGACGGAGCTGGTTAGACTGTTTGAATGTTATCTAAAAGCAGTGCTTAATTTGGGCCGGATCCTGCCGGAACAGGATCCGGCACCTCTCCGTTTTTCGACCGTTTTGTTCCGGAACCTATTTGGCTGGATCCGGTACCTCTCGTGGCATGAAAAAATATTTTTCACTTTTTGCAATGTAAAAATTCAAAATAAAAGTTAATTGGAGTTTCCTCTTCGTTAGTTCTCCTGCACCCACAAAAAAAATGTAATGTGAAAAAGTCGATTTTCAGCCCGGGACTAATATTCTAAGAGATGATTTGGGGGGTTGGGCCGGTCCGGGTTTATGGTTTGCACAACATTGTAGCCTATGTTTGAGACCAACGCGTGTTGGCCGTGGCTGTGTGAGAAGCACTTCAGTATCTCTCGCATAACTAGAATGAGATTCACTTTCTATGATCTCTCTCCCTCCCTCTCTCCCTCTCTCTCTCTGCTCCAATAGACATGAGCCTGCAACTCTCATCTCTCCAGCGTTGCACTTATTTCCTTATAGAATCACAGCTGCGCCAAGGCTTCTGGAGGAACTGCAGCAACCCCGATACATTGAAATACATTTGCCAAAGTCTATTCAGAAATAAACGAAATCGTTCAGAATAGCCTAGTACACCATGAGAAGGTCAATCATGTAGCCACAGAGGATCAATAGCTTCTTTAAAAAAAATATCCTAGCTGTGGATTATAGCCCAATAACAAGGAATAAAGCCTAAAGTTGGGAACGCGTGGCTAATCTGTCAGTGAAAAAAACAGCACGCAGACAAAACAGGCCTTTCTCAATATTTCAAATACAACGAGGGAAAACACAGGTTGGAAAGCAAATGGCTCCTGCTTAAAAGAGAAGACTCTATGCTGTAGGCTACCAAAATATATGATCAACTTCCAAATATTGTTTTACAAAAGAGAGTGAGAGATAGGCTTTTGGCACGAGCGCATCGACAATCACCAGTGAGTGAGCTGCACATTATTCGGTGAGCCAGTGAAAGTATTTTTAGGACTATAATTTCCTCCTCATATTGTAGCCGACAATATGTGCGTCTCCACACAGCTAGGCCTAGGCTACTGATGGATTCAAGACAAGGTTGTTTTTAATGATCTCAGATTCTCAGTTTGTCAGTGTCAAAGTAGCCTGCCATTTTGATCATTTGTGCAGTATTCAAAAAAGTCTCCAGTCATGTAAAAGGACGTAGAATTGCATGAAATGCGTTTATAAAAGGCCCATATTTTCCTGGCTACTAAAAATGTTCCCCATGTGTACAACTTCTGTAAGTGCCTCTACTCCACTGCAAATGCAATTATATGTTTGGGTACCTCAGAACTCCCCAGGTCACCCCCCTCTAGCGCTCAAGTTTCCGGAACCTCCCGATTTACAAATTAAGCACTGTCTAAAAGGTTAGCGACTGTAACTGTGCTGCTGGCAACAATATAATTCAGTTATTTTTGCCAATGTTTACGACGCCTGTCATATTCTACGAGGTGAAGGGCGTTCGTAAATTCGTGAAATTATTCTACGCTCTAGCACTCTCAAACGAGATTGCTCTGAAGTCGGAGCAGACTTGTGGGACAAAATAATGACTTGCATGCTGATTTTTGGCCTGTGGACGTCTGGCGCAGACCCCTGATAGTCCTTCACGTAATCCTCTCCTCAACCACTAGAACATTCTCCAGGCTGTTGCTGTAAAACAATAGGACTGCATCCCAAATGGCACCCTATTCCCTATGTAGTGCACTACTTTTGACCAGGGACCGTAGTACACCCTAGGTACATACAATATGTTCTCAACCGACTTGGTACAAATTTACTATTAATGACATTATGTTTTAGTCATTGAGCAGATGCTGTTATCCAGAGCAAATAAGAATCAGTGCTTTCAACTCAAGTAGCTAAAACAAGCGTGCTGATCCCGATCATTGCAGGTAAAACCATTTTGAAATAACCGCCATCTGCTAAACGAGTGCGAGTAAGAGTAATAATGATGATAAAACACTGTGAGACGATACCATTCAGCAGTTATGGTAGGCTGTTAGCCTGAGTGCCAGCTCAGCAGTTATGGTAGGCTGTTAGCCTGAGTGCCAGCTGTTTGTGCTATCATGACAACTCCTCGTCACTCACTGGCTTAACAATGACAGCAATGGAGTTGGCAAGAGCACAAACAGATCTGGGATCAGACTCGTAGATTGTTTCTGAAAGGAGAACTGTATTTTCTTTCATCCTATCACCCCCCCAGTCCATCAGCCTGATCGAGCGAGGCAACCCGTCCCGTAGCCTGGAGCAGGTGTGTCGCTGGGCCAACACGCAGCAGCGCCGGGACCCCGATCACGCTGAGTACCATGACCATGCCATCTTCCTCACAAGGCAAGATTTTGGTCCCGCAGGTATGCAAGGTACTGTATTTCTCTCGATCGAGGCCTGTGCAGACTGATACCACAGATATCTCCTTCCATTCACAAGGGTTGGCTCCTTTCAAGTCTTGCTCAGGTAAGGTCTCTGGAAACTTGACAGAGTTGGGGTCAGTTCCTTTTTCAATTCCAAGTCCATTCCGGAAGTAAACTGAAATTCCAATCCCAGATTTGTTTCCCCTTATTGCTTTTCAATTGGAATTGGAATGTCAGTTTACTTCCAGAATTGTCGGAATAGTGATGGAATGGACCCCAACCCTGCTGGGAACTTACAGGGAAAGCAGGCAGCTGCTGCTGTGGTCCAGAAATGTTGTCCATCCCAAGTGGCACCCTATTCCCTATATAGTGCACTACTTGTGACCAGAACCCAATGGGCCCTGGTCAAAAGTAGTGCATAAAGGAAACTGGGAGCCATTTGGGACGCAGGCATGGTCCTGAGCATGCGTACATCTGCCAGTGGTGACCTCACATAACACTGAGTACATCATTGAGTATTTTCCAACACTTGGCTGACTGACTGGGCATTGGTGCCAACCTATGTTTAAAAAAAAATTACATCAGATCTACAAAAGATTTTCTGGCATGTAGGGAAAAAACATGAAAATGCTCAGAATTTTTTGATATTCCCATTTTCTAGTGTTTTTTTTAGTTTCCAGGTAGTCTCTATGTAACTTCTAATTAAACAGAACTAGGAGATGTCCTCTCTGTGTTGTTTTACGTAATACAACTCATCTTAGATAATCTCTACTTACATCATCATGGTTTGAATCAATGTGTACTAAAGTACTCCCACTCTGTCTATTTGTAAGACAAGTGAATGAAGATAGACATGCTGCCTTTGCTACCCAATAGACTTGAAATCATTTTAAGACAAAGAATGTCAGTACATTTACATTTTAGTCGACGCTCTTATCCAGAGTGACTTACAGGAGCAATTAGGGTTAAGTGCCTTGCTCAAGGGCCCATCGACAGATTTTTCACCTTGGGGATTAGAACCAGCGACCTTTCGATTACTGGCACAACGCTCTTAACCACTAAGCTACCTGCCGCCTCATGTCATTTAATACAGTAACTATTTTCTCTCTGAGTAACCTCTAGAGGAAACGCTTCAAGTTCAAGGTAAAGTGTTTGAAAGTTGTGTTGAAGATATTTTACTTAGTATTTGATATAAAATGTACACATCCACATTACAGTATGTATTTTGGGAACAAGATCTGAACAGTCGTTTTAATGTCACCACACGACCAGAAGCACAACACCATTTCTTGAGACTTGATCACTGCAACTCAAGGTTTTGGTGAAACCCAACATCTACAACGACCTTCTTTTGAAGTTCACTGTCACATATTGACTTTTGACTTTGTTTAACTTTTGAAGCACATGTCATGTTTTTAAAAGAGAATCAGAAACTATCTGCTTTGCTTGTCACACTTCAAATGTTACCATAGCAACCAGCGATGTTATGGCCACAACAGGCCTGTCTCTAAGGCACTGTGGGATGGGGTTGGGACTGGCCTCTTCAACTAGGGAACAACCTTCCAGGCTTAGGGGTAAATATCACACTCTGTTGCTAGAGTTTTATGATGAGTTGGAGGATTGTCCACCCAAATAAAGACCAAGAGACCTTAGAGGCAACTCCCATTGATAACGAGTCAGCAAAAAAAATAATACGTGGAAATGCTCCAGAATCTAACGCTTTATTTTAAACTTTAATATCTTACATCTTAACATCTCAATGCAATTCTGATGATATTAATGATGGGTGATGAAGGTTTTGTTATTGAATGTATGTGATTGTCCTCTGGCTGGAGCGGTAACCACTGACAGGTATGTTGAATGTAAAGAGTGTTTTATTTATAGGCTCATTTATGACACTATCTATCTACACTACTGACTCATGTCATCCTCTCTTATCATTCATGGAATATATAGCTGGGATTTATACTGAACCAAAATATAAACGCAATATGTAAAGTGTTGGACCCACGTTTCATTTTCCATACGCACAAAAAGTGTATTTCTCTCAAATGTTGTGCACAAATGTGTTTACATCCCTGTTAGTGAGCATTTCTCCTTTGCCAAGATAATCCATCCACCTGACAGGTGTGGCATATCAAGAAGCTGATTAAACAGCATGATTATTACACAGGTGCACCTTGTGCTGGGGGACATTAAACGGCGACTCTAAAATGTGCCGTTTTGTCACACAACACAATGCCACAGGTGTATCAAGTTTTGAGGGAGCGTGCAATTGGCATGCTGACTACAGCAATGTCCACCAGAGCTGTTGCCAGAGAATGTAATGTTAATTTCTCTACCATAAGCCGCCTCCAACGTCGTTTTAGAGAATTTGCCAGTACGTCCAACCGGCCTCACAACCACAGACCACGTGTTACCATGGCAGCCCAGGACCTCCACATCCGGCTTCTTCACCTGCGGGATCGTCTGAAACCGAATAATTTCTGCACAAACTGTCAGAAACTGTCTCAGGGAAGCTCATCTGCGTGCTCGTCGTCCTCACCAGGGTCTTGACCTGACTGCAGTTCGGCGTCGTAACCGACATCAGTGGGCAAATGCTCACCTTCGATGGCCACTGGCACGCTAGAGAAGTGTGCTCTTCACGAATGAATCCAGGTTTCAACTGTACTGGGCAGTGTTACAGGAGTGGGTCGCAGTTCCGGAGCGACCCACTAGGTGTCATCCTCCGACAACCATAGGCACCTCCTCACTCACAGTCGGGACTAATTATCTGCCTATTGGTGTCACCTGTGGCTATCTGATTCACTTTTGTATTTATGCTCTCACTTCCTTGTGTTCCCTTGCTCAGTTTTCTCTGCTAGTTCCTTGATGTCAAGCAGTACGTATCAGTGTCGGATCACGTGACGGAGTTACAGGTACTCGAGAAGGTGTTCTCCCTGTGTCATTGTGTTTTTCCAGTCAGAGTTAGTATTTCGTATTGTTTGTTGTCAGCCTGTTTTTTGGAGACCTTTGTGCTCCTCATTTGTTTTCATGTATAGTCTGTTGTTTTGTATCCTGGCTTTTGGACCACCAGTAAAGATCCTTGTTTCACCATCCTTGCCTACTGCCTACTGTCTCTCCTGCACCGCACCTGGGTCACACCTCACACCAACCCTTACAGGGCAGATGGAAGACAGCGTGTATGGCGTTGTGTGGGCGAGAGGTTTGCTGATGTCAACGTTGTGAACAGAGTGCCCCATGGTGGCGGTGGGGTTATGGTATAGGCAGGCATAAGCTACGGACAACGAACACAATTGCATTTTATTGATGGCAATTTGAATGCACAGAGAAAACTGTGACGAGATCCTGAGGTCCATTGTCGTGCCATTCATCCGCCGCCATCACCTCATGTTTCAGCATGATAATGCACAGCCCCATGTTGCAAGGATCTGTACACAATTCCTGGAAGCTGAAAATGTCCCAGTTCTCCCATGGCCTGCATACTCACCAGACATGTCACCCATTGAGCATGTTTGAGATGTTCTGGGTCGACGTGTACGACAGCGTGTTCCAGTTCCCGCCGATATCCAGCAACTTCACACAGCCATTGAAGAGGAGTGGGACAACATTCCACAGGCCACAATCAACAGCCTGATCAACTCTATGCGAAGGAGAAGTGTCGCGCTGCATGAGGCAAATGGTGGTCACACCAGATACTGACTGGTTTTCTGATCAACGCCCATACCTTTTTTAAAAAGGTATCTGTGACCAACAGACGCATATCTGTATTCCCAGTCATGTGAAATCCATAGATTAGGGCCTAATGAATTTATTTCAATTGACTGATTTCCTCATATGAACTGATTTCCTCATATGAACTGATTTCCTCATAGGAACTGATTTCCTCATATGAACTGTAACTCAGTAAAACCTTTGGAATTGTTGCATGTTGCGTTTACATTTCTGTTCAGTGTATAACTATAGCTGCTGCACTATAGCTTCTGCAACTCCTTCTCATATTCTACCATGCCAAGCTCACCGTGGCCTTTTCATGCGACTGTATATAGCCCACATTCTCTAGAGGATCTTTTATCTGTCTTCAGATAAAGGGCTTAGCTAGCTTAGCTCCATTGCTTTTCATGTTGTGCCATTTTGCTTGCAGCATTTAAATAGGTGATGAGCTACTCAACTTTTATGGAAGAAGAAACACCGTCCATCATTCTAACTAAGCCATTCTAACTAAGCCATTCTAACTAAGTCATTCTAACTAAGTCATTCAAACCAGGTTTGGGTTCAATTCCAATTTCAGTTTCCTTCCTGAATTGATTGAAATAGAATTAAGCCCTACTCTGATTCATTCCATAAGTGGTGATCATACGACACCATTATGTCAATGACATATAATAGGGAACGTCATCTTCCTATAAACAGAGTAACTATTGGATATAACTATTACATAACTATTGGACATAACTATTACATAACTATTACATAACTATTACATAACTATTACATAACTATTACATAACCATTGGATAACTATTACATAACTATTGGATATAACTATTACATAACCATTGGATATAACTATAACATAACTATAACATAACTATAACTATTACATAACTATTGGATATAACTATTACATAACTATTACATAACCATTGGATATAACTATTACATAACTATAACATAACTATAACATAACTATTACATAACCATTGGATATAACTATTACATAACTATTGGATATAACTATTACATAACCATTGGATATAACTATCACATAACTATTACATAACCATTACATAACTATTGGACATAACTATTACATAACTATTACATAACCATTGAATATAACTATTACATAACCATTGGATATAACTATTACATAACTATTACATAACCATTGGATATAACTATTACATAACCATTGGATATAACTATAACGTAACCATTGGATATAACTATAACGTAACCATTGGATGCCACCATGTTCATTGTAGTTCTTTCCCATCAGGCAGAGCTAGATAAAATAGCGTCATTACAACAACCAGATTACAACCAGAACAGGTTGAAATGTGGTTATATTGACATCATTGCAACCACTTTTGCCTGCTGGGTTCTAGCTAATCACCACAGAGGATACGTCCCAAATGGCACCCTATTCACTACGTAGTGCACTGCTTTTGACCAGGGCCAATAGAGCTCTTGTCAAAAGTAGTCCTCTGTAGAGAGATTGCCATTTGGGACATGGCCAACTGAAGCAGCCCCATCCATCAGTATCTGTCTGTGTCTGCATTTCCTGCTTTTTACCTGCATGCCAAAGGTCTTCACATGGTCAGAGAGCATGATCATCTGTTTGAACAACAACAACAATGTGCTTCTGAACCAAACAAAACGCTTAGCTAATCTGAATCGCTGCACATCTCTTGATCGAGTATAGTAGTTATATATATAGTATATAGTATAGTAGTTATATATAGTATAGAAGTTATATATAGTATATAGTATAGAAGTTATATATAGTATATAGTATAGTAGTTATATATAGTATATAGTATAGAAGTTATATATAGTATATAGTATAGTAGTTATATATAGTATAGTAGTTATATATAGTATATAGTATAGTACTTATATATAGTATATAGTATAGCAGTTACACTACCGTTCAAAAGTTATTTAATCAGCACAACAGTTTTCAGCTGTGCTAACATAATTGCAAAAGGGTTTTCTAATGATCAATTAGCCTTTTAAAATGATAAACTTGGATCAGCAAACACAACGTGCCATTGGAACACAGGACTGATGGTTGCTGATAATGGGCCTCTGTATGCCTATGTAGATATTCCATTAAAAATCAACCGTTTCCAGCTACAATAGCCATTTACAACATTAACAATGTCTACACTGTATTTCTGATCAATTTGATGTTATTTTAATGGACAAAAAAATTGCTTTTCTTTTGAAAACAAGGACATTTCTAAGTGACCCCAAACTTATGAACGGTAGTGTATATATAGTATATAGTGAAGTAGTTATATATATAGTATATAGTATAGTACTTATATATAGTATAGTAGTTGTATTCATGTGTCCTTTGTGCTTTGTGTTTAAATATGTTATTACTGTATTGTTGGGTTATGTTATATGGTTGTGTTTGGTTTTGTCAAGCTCGTGTTGGTCTGTCTGTGCTGGGTTTAAAAAATGCTTTCAAGCTTCCTGTCAAAGCCTCAGGTTTCTATATTAATACATAGAGGAGACAACAGCTTCAGCCCTTTCTCAAAGTTTGACAGTGTCCATTTTTTCATAGCATCATTTCCTTCCTTTAGGCATTTCCTGATTATTGACACGGTATATTTTTAACGGCCATTTTACTCAACTGTTCAGCAAACATGTATTAGCTACCAACAGAGACACATACTTACTGCCATTAACAACAAACTGCTAATTGGACACAAATCAGAACATCTAATATGAAAATGAACACAGACTATAAAGCATTTCTTCTTCATGTGCGTCTTGTCTCAAATAGCACCCTATTCCTTATGAAGCGCACTATGGGCCCTGGTCAAAAGTAGTGCACTATACAGGGAATAGGGTGCCATTTAGGAAGAGACACACATTAAGACAACACGCTTTACAGTCTGTGTTCATTTTCATATTAGATGTTCTGATTTGTGTCCAATTAGCAGTTTGTTGTTAATGGCAGTAAGTATCTGTCATACATTATTACACACTATATTTATAAGAGCATTGGCTCTGTTGGGATCATTCGTAATTTTCTCTTATGTAAAAAAAAACAAAAAAACACTTGGGGCTGAAGTCAATTGAACATCCTATATTAGCAGCAATTTTTACGCAGTAGCTTTGTTGACACAACTACCACCTGTAAAATGTGCAATGCATCCTGAGAATTCGGAGAACTAGAAGTACCTGCCAGTGTCAGGAGAATATACGTGCTATTTCTCCTGTACACAAAACTACTGCAAACGCAATGGGTACTTTATATGACAGGTTGTCGTTGCAAATAGGAATGTGTTCTTAATTGGCCACCTTTTGTAGATTAAGTTGACCACTGACGAAGACATGAAATGTATGATTTTATGTATGATTTATTAGATCAATTGTTATTCAAGACTCTCCGAAACACAGACAGACATCTAAAAGCAGGCCGACCTAGTCTCACCTTAATCCAACACCACCAACCACATCATCATAACCATGGTTTGATCAGAGCCATAGAGACGCATATGTACCAGACCTGGGTTCAAGTAATATTTTTAAAGATGTGAAAACTTTATGCACCTTCTTTAGTCTGCCTAGAGTGCCAGGGGGGAGGGGTTTGCACTATTCCATTGGTTCCATAGTGCCAGGCAAGCTCAATCAAGCACAGCTAAAGTATTTCAGATGATTTCAAGTAGTGTTTGAACCCAGGTGTGATATGACAGGTGTACAACCCTTCGTCTCTGGGTATGCCTGCTTAGCAGTTTGTTATCAGTGCTGTGTGTGGTCTGTGTTGCCTAGGTTACGCCCCGGTGACGGGCATGTGCCACCCTCTGAGGAGCTGCACCCTGAACCACGAGGACGGATTCTCCTCGGCCTTTGTGGTCGCACACGAGACCGGACATGTGTAAGTCATCGCAACACATGGGTTACGTCCCAAATTACACCCTACTCCCCTGTAGTGCACTACTTTGACCAGAGCCCTACTTGGGACCGACGAGCCCATAGCTTGAATAAACTAAAGGGATACAAGCAAGAGCCGTGTGTGGGTTTCTCTTTTCTTTAAAGTAGTGCACTACAAAGGAAATAGGGTGCCATTTGGGACACAGGACATAGACACACTCCAGATGGGGGTCAATTCCATTTCAGGTAGGTCAATTCAGGAAGTAAATTGTAATTCCAGTTATTTTCTTTCAAGTTATCATCGAATAATTCACCTGCAACAAGTCTGTGTGACTGCTGTTCCAATTATACATTGACTGAATTCTACATGGACTGAATTATACATGGACTGAATTATACATTGACTGAATTATACATTGACTGAATTATACATGGACTGAATTATACATTGACTGAATTATACATTGACTGAACAATTAGTTTAGACTGTAAATCCACCTTACTGTTAGTTTAGATTGTAAATCCACCTTACTGTTAGTTTAGACTGTAAATCCACCTTACTGTTAGTTTAGACTGTAAATCCACCTTACAGTTAGTTTGACACTTTTCTATTACTGTTACTGATAGGTAGGGAGAATAGATAGATAGATAGACAGACAGACAGACAGACAGACAGACAGATAGATAGATAGTAATAAACGCTGAAGTGTTCTACTTCTGCCCACCGTGGGCAGCTCAACAGCGCCCCCTATGGAGCAGAGTCAAGCCAAGGGTATAGGACTCTAACTTCGGCATTTCAAAGCCATGTCTCCTATTTTCCAACCATATGGATTGGAATGATTCTGAATAGTCTAGCCAGGACCATTCCATAACAGCTGCTGCTCTACTTAGTCTAGCCAGGACCATTCCATAAGAGCTGCTGCTCTACTTAGTCTAGCCAGGACCATTCCATAAGAGCTGCTGCTCTACTTGGTCTAGCCAGGACCATTACATAAGAGCTGCTGCTCTACTTAGTCTAGCCAGGACCATTCCATAAGAGCTGCTGCTCTACTTAGTCTAGCCAGGACCATTCCATAAGAGCTTCTGCTCTACTTAGTCTAGCCAGGACCATTCCATAAGAGCTGCTGCTCTACTTAGTCTAGCCAGGACCATTCCATAAGAGCTGCTGCTCTACTTGGTCTAGCCAGGACCATTACATAAGAGCTGCTGCTCTACTTGGTCTAGCCAGGACCATTACATAAGATCTGCTGCTCTACTTTTCTTCTTCCCTTATTTTCTTCAGTCTTTTTTCTCTGTGGGTAAGGGCTCTGTGGGTAAGGGATCTGTGGGTAAGGGATCTGTGGGTAAGGGCTCTGTGGGTAAGGGCTCTGTGGGTAAGGGATCTGTGGGTAAGGGATCTGTGGGTAAGGCTTCTGTGGGTAAGGCCTCTGTGGGTAAGGCCTCTGTGGGTAAGGGATCTGTGGGTAAGGCCTCTGTGGGTAAGGCCTCTGTGGGTAAGGCCTCTGTGGGTAAGGGATCTGTGGGTAAGGCCTCTGTGGGTAAGGGATCTGTGGGTAAGGGCTCTGTGGGTAAGGGCTCTGTGGGTAAGGGATCTGTGGGTAAGGGCTCTGTGGGTAAGGGCTCTGTGGGTAAGGATTCCTGTTGTCATTTATCTTAGGAAGCTCTTTTACCCCGGATGTGTACTGTATGTTTCAATTATAAGAACTATCATAATTGTTCCTAAGCACAGTGAATTTGTCTGTGTCCAAAATGGCACCGTATTCTCTACATAGTGCACTACTTTTGATCTGAGGCCTATGGGTATCCCTATGGGACCTGGTCAATAGTAGTGCACTATGTAGAGAATAGAGTCCCATTTGAGACACACCTTTTGTGTTTGAGCGTAATAGTGTGTTTTGCTCATCAATAACTCAGGTACCATTTCAACAGGTTAGGTATGGAACATGACGGACAGGGGAATCGCTGTTCTGACGAGACCAGTATGGGGAGTATCATGGCACCGCTGGTCCAAGCGGCCTTCCATCGCTACCACTGGTCACGCTGCAGCAAGCAGGAACTGAACCGATACATCCAGTAAGTGCATCCCAACCTCACCAAACCAATGACTAGGGTTCTGAACCGATACATCCAGTAAGGGCATCCCAACCTCACCAAACCAATGACTAGGGTTCTGAACCGATACATCCAGTAAGTGCATCCCAACCTCACCAAACCAATGACTAGGGTTCTGAACCGATACATCCAGTAAGTGCATCCCAACCTCACCAAACCAATGACTAGGGTTCTGAACCGATACATCCAGTAAGGGCATCCCAACCTCACCAAACCAATGACTAGGGTTCTGAACCGATACATCCAGTAAGTGCATCCCAACCTCACCAAACCAATGACTAGGGTTCTGAACCGATACATCCAGTAAGGGCATCCCAACCTCACCAAACCAATGACTAGGGTTCTGAACCGATACATCCAGTAAGTGCATCCCAACCTCACCAAACCAATGACTAGGGTTCTGAACCGATACATCCAGTAAGGGCATCCCAACCTCACCAAACCAATGACTAGGGTTCTGATAACTTTCCCATCATTTCCAGGTTTTCCAGGAATCTTGGTCACTGACATATCACTGACATATCTCACTGACACATATCACTGACATATCACCCCAGGAAGATTAGCTGTCGTCAAGGCGTCAGCTAATGGGGATCCAAATAAAGATGAAGTTAGAGATACCACTGACACACCACTGACACACCACTGACACACCACTGACATACCACTGACACAACACTGACATACCACTGACATATCACTGACACAACACTGACACAACACTGACATACCACTGATACAACACTGACACAACACTGACACACCACTGACACACCACTGACATATCACTGACACACCACTGACACACCACTGACACACCACTGACATACCACTGATACCACACTGACACACCACTGACACACCACTGACACACCACTGACACACCACTGACACAACACTGATACACCACTGACACACCACTGACACAACACTGACACACCACTGACACACCACTGACACACCACTGACACACCACTGATACACCACTGACACACCACTGACACACCACTGACACACCACTGACACACCACTGACACACCACTGATACAACACTGACACACCACTGACACACCACTGACACACCACTGACACACCACTGATACACCACTGACACACCACTGACACACCACTGATACAACACTGACACACCACTGACACACCACTGACACACCACTGACACACCACTGACACACCACTGACACACCACTGATACAACACTGACACACCACTGACACACCACTGACACACCACTGATACACCACTGACACACCACTGACACACCACTGACACACCACTGATACAACACTGACACACCACTGACACACCACTGACATACCACTGATACAACACTGACACACCACTGACACACCACTGACACACCACTGATACACCACTGACACACCACTGACACACCACTGACATACCACTGATACAACACTGACACACCACTGACACACCACTGACACACCACTGATACACCACTGACACACCACTGACACACCACTGACATACCACTGACACACCACTGACACACCACTGACACACCACTGACACACCACTGACACACCACTGACACACCACTGACATACCACTGACACACCACTGACACACCACTGACACAACACTGACACACCACTGACACAACACTGACACACCACTGACATAACCTATTATGTTAGATATAACATAGTATATCCCCTCTACTGAAAACCTATTATTTCTATCTCCCCCAGCTCTCATGTTATCATACCACCTTGCCACTCTAATCTATTCCATAACTCTTATGACTGTCTCTGTTCTGATGTGTTTTAACCCCCCCCCCCCCCAGCTCTTATGACTGTCTCTGTTCTGATGTGTTTTAACCCCCCCCCCAGCTCTTATGACTGTCTCTGTTCTGATGTGTTTTAACCCCCCCCCCAGCTCTTATGACTGTCTCCTGGACAACCCTTTTGAACACAAGTGGCCCAAGCTTCCTGAGCTGCCCGGGATTAACTACTCCATGGACGAGCAGTGTCGCTTTGATTTCGGCGTGGGCTACAAGATGTGCACCGCTGTAAGTCCACTCCACCAGCTAGCTTGACCACTGAGATCTGAGAATTAACAACTGTGACCGTTGGTGACAGAAAAGGCTTATCGTTGTGTGTCCCAAATAGCACTCTATTCCATATATGGTGCACTGCTTTTTACCAGGGCCCGTCAGGAATAGGTGGCCATTTGGGACACTGCTTCCGGACTGCATGGGGCGCTCAGTACCACTCAGGACTTTGATCTTCTGAGGATGCGATTAAAATATAATAAAGGTTATTGTTAGATGGAGCAGGGTCCTGCGTTCTCCGTGCGCTCCCCCTGGTCCATAGGCTTAGATAGACTGGCCAGCTTTTTGCTGGATCCTGCTTTCCCTGTTTGAGATTGTAGCCATGCAGCAGAGGGGCCATGACCGATGGAGCTCTGGGAAGAGACTAGGTGACCTGTAGTCTGGCCACAGAAATGCACTTACTACCTCTCAGCCCTCTCTCTGACATCCTCTTCCCTTCTCTCTCCTCTTCCCTCTGACATCCTCTTCTCTACTCTCTTCTCTCTGACATCCTCTTCCCTACTCTCTCATCTTCTCTCTGACATCCTCTTCCCTTCTCTCTCCTCTTCTCTCTGACATCCTCTTCCCTTCTCTCTCCTCTTCTCTCTGACATCCTCTTCCCTACTCTCTCCTCTTCTCTCTGACATCCTCTTCCCTTCTCTCTCCTCTTCTCTCTGACATCCTCTTCTCTCCTCTCTCCTCTTCTCTCTGACATCCTCTTCTCTACTCTCTTCTCTTTGACATCCTCTTCTCTACTCTCTTCTCTTCTCTCTGACATCCTCTTCTCTCCTCTCTCCTCTTCTCTCTGACATCCTCTTCTCTACTCTCTTCTCTTCTCTCTGACATCCTCTTCTCTCCTCTCTCCTCTTCTCTCTGACATCCTCTTCTCTACTCTCTTCTCTTTGACAGCCTCTTCTCTACTCTCTTCTCTTCTCTCTGACATCCTCTTCTCTCCTCTCTCCTCTTCTCTCTGACATCCTCTTCTCTACTCTCTTCTCTTTGACATCCTCTTCTCTCCTCTCTCCTCTTCTCTCTGACATCCTCTTCTCTACTCTCTTCTCTTTGACATCCTCTTCTCTACTCTCTTCTCTTCTCTCTGACATCCTCTTCTCTCCTCTCTCCTCTTCTCTCTGACATCCTCTTCTCTACTCTCTTCTCTTCTCTCTGACATCCTCTTCTCTCCTCTCTCCTCTTCTCTCTGACATCCTCTTCTCTACTCTCTTCTCTTTGACATCCTCTTCTCTCCTCTCTCCTCTTCTCTCTGACATCCTCTTCTCTCCTCTCTCCTCTTCTCTCTGACATCCCCTTCACTACTCTCTTCTCTCTGACATCCTCTTCTCTACTCTCTTCTCTCTGACATCCTCTTCTCTCCTCTCTCCTCTTCTCTCTGACATCCTCTTCTCTCCTCTTCTCTCTGACATCCTCTTCCCTTCTCTCTCCTCTTCTCTCTGACATCCTCTTCCCTACTCTCTCCTCTTCTCTCTGACATCCTCTTCCCTACTCTCTCCTCTTCTCTCTGACATCCTCTTCCCTACTCTCTCCTCTTCTCTCTGACATCCTCTTCCCTTCTCTCTCCTCTTCTCTCTGACAACCCCTTCACTACTCTCTCCTCTTCTCTCTCTGACATCCTCTTTTTTTAACTCTCTCTCTCTCCCCTTCCTCCCCCCTATAGTTCCGGACCTACGATCCCTGCAAGCAGCTGTGGTGTAGTCACCCTGACAACCAGTACTTTTGTAAGACGAAGAAGGGTCCGCCGGTAGACGGGACAGAGTGTGCACCGGCGAAGGTGGGAAACATGGATTTCTGATGACAATAGATGGACCTAATAATAATAAGGACTATACTTCATCTTTACAAAAAGTTCTCCAAAAACTACTCAATTACTTGAAGAAGTTTTACAAAATGTATATTAGAAAGAACATATCGGCCCGTTTGAATGTTATTATAATAATAATAATAATAATAATAATAATAATAATAATATTTGGTGGGCGCTTATATTTGTTCTATGTCACACATGTATGATGTCGAACTGTAATGGATGTCTAATGCAGGGGGCACCTTAGTTGGAAGGACAATTTCATAGTAATGGCTGGAACGGAATGATTGGAATGGTATCGAACACATCAAACACGTGGTTTCCATGTGTTTGATACCATTCCATTCCATTCCACTCCATTGCAGCCATTACTACGAGCCGTCCTCCCCTCTACAGCCTCCTGTGCTGTCTAACTGTAATGGATGTCTAATGACATAACAGTCTTATAGAAGGACTTAAGCATCAGAACATCAGAACTCTGACCCCATGAGATGTTCAGGGCTCATTCTAGTGATGTTGCTTTAGCCAGGATTGCTCTAAGCATCAGAACATCAGAACTCTGACCCATGAGATGTTCAGGGCTCATTCTAGCCATGGTTTGAATGCTAATGGAGCCGATGAATGGAAAGATATTGTATACATGTATGCACTGTTGACTCCACTGTCCGTAAAAATTATAAAAAATCCTTGTAAAAGTAAACAATAGTTAACATGGATAGTAGAAGAAACATTATCAGGCCAGTTTGAATGTACTTAATAAGCATTTAATTAGCATTACATTAGCATTTAATTAGCATTACATTGGCTATTCATGATTAATGGAGTAACAGTGGTCATAACAGTGTTCTATCCATGTTCCTTTAGCTGGCATCTCTCTAAGAGTTCTTATATACCCGTGACGTGGTCAGGGCTCATTCTAGCCATGGTTTGAATGGTAATGGGGCCAATGAATGGAAAGATATTATAGGTACTGTATGTATGTATGCCCTGTTGACTCCCCTGTGTCCTGTCTGTCTGTTTAGTGGTGCTTCAAGGGTCACTGTATCTGGCGGTCCACTAACCAACCGCAGGGCCATGACGGTAGCTGGGGGTCCTGGACTAAGTTTGGGTCCTGCTCCAGAACCTGTGGGGGTGGAGTACGCTCCCGGAGCAGAACTTGCAACAACCCTGCGTGAGTGTCTGTCACAGGGGAACGGGGGGGGGCGTTGGGGTTAGGGAGGATAGAGATGTATAAATCTGGCTCTGGGGTGGCTGTATGATACAGGCTGTATGATTCATACACACTGTCTCCTTACTGACGTTATCCTCTACATCCTGTTAGGACTTCTATCTACAGGCTGTATGATTCATACACACTGTCTCCTTACTGACGTTATCCTCTACATCCTGTTAGGACTTCTATCTACAGGCTGTATGATTCATATACACTGCCTCCTTACTGACGTTATCCTCTACATCCTGTTAGGACTTCTATCTACAGGCTGAATGATTCATACACACTGTCTCCTTACTGACGTTATCCTCTACATCCTGTTAGGACTTCTATCTACAGGCTGTATGGTTCATATACACTGTCTCCTTACTGACGTTATCCTCTACATCCTGTTAGGACTTCTATCTACAGGCTGTATGATTCATACACACTGTCTCCTTACTGACGTTATCCTCTACATCCTGTTAGGACTTCTATCTACAGGCTGAATGATTCATACACACTGTCTCCTTACTGACGTTATCCTCTACATCCTGTTAGGACTTCTATCTACAGGCTGAATGATTCATACACACATTGTGACATGTAGTTCACGGTTGCTTTGTCTCTTTAGTCAGAGATGTCTGAAAGAAAGTCAAGGTGGGATCATGTTTTTCTTTGCGCTGAACTTGCCTTGTTGGATATGTGTGTGTGTGTGTGTGTGTGTGTGTGTGTGTGTGTGTGTGTGTGTGTGTGTGTGTGTGTGTGTGTGTGTGTGTGTGTGTGTGTGTGTGTGTGTGTGTGTGTGTGCATGCGTGTGTGTGTGTGTTTGTGTGCGTGTGTGTGTGTTTGTGTGCGTGGTTCCGTGAATGCGTGACTTTATGCATATACTGTGTGTACGGACAGTTGAAGTCGGAAGTTTACGTACACTTAGGTTGGAGTCATTAAAACTCGTTTTTCAATCACTCCACATATTTCTTGTTAACAAACTATAGTTTTGGCAAGTCGGTTAGGACATCTACTTTGTGCATGACACAAGTAATTTTTCCAACAATTGTTTACAGACAGATTATTTCACTTATAATTCACTGATCACAATTCCAGTGGGTCAGAAGTTTACGTACACTAAGTTGACTGTGCCTTTAAACAGCTTGGAAAATTCATGAAAATGATGTCATGGCTTTAGAAGCTTCTGATAGGCTAATTGACATAATTTGAGTCAATTGGAGGTGTACCTGTGGATGTATTTCAAGGCCTACCTTCAAACTCAGTGCCTCTTTGCTTGACATCATGGGAAAATCAAAAGAAATCAGCCAAGACCTCTGAATTTTTTTTGTAGACCTCCACAAGTCTGGTTCATCCTTGGGAGCAATTTCCAAACGCCTGAAGGTACCACGTTCATCTGTACAAACAATAGTACGCAAGTATAAACACCATGGGACCACGCAGCCGTCATACCACTCAGGAAGGAGACGCGTTCTGTCTCCTAGAGATGAATGTACTTTTGTGCGAAAAGTGCAAATCAATCCCAGAACAACAACAAATGACCTTGTGAAGATGCTGGAGGAAACAGGTACAAAAGTATCTATATCCACAGTAAAACGAGTCCTATATCGACATAACCTGAAATAACCGCTCAGCAAGGAAGAAGCCACTGCAACAAAACAGCCATAAAAAAGCCAGACTACGGTTTGCAACTGCACATGGGGGCAAAGATCGTACTTTTTGGAGAAATGTCCTCTGGTCTGATGAAACAAAAATAGAACTGTTTGGCCATAATGACCATCGTTATGTTTGGAGGAAAAAGGGGGTTGCTTGCAAGCCGAAGAACACCATTCCAACCGTGAAGCACGGGGGTGGCAGCATCATGCTGTGGGGGTGCTTTGCTGCAGGAGGGACTGGTGCACTTCACAAAATAGATGGCATCATGAGGAAGGAAAATTATGTGGATATATTGAAGCAACATCTCAAGACATCAGTCAGGAAGTTAAAGCTTGGTCGCAAATGGGTCTTCCAAATGGACAATGACCCCAAGCATACTTCCAAAATTGTGGCAACAAAGTCAAGGTATTGGAGTGGCCATCACAAAGCCCTGACCTCAATCCTATAGAAAATGTATGGGCAGAACTGAAAAATCGAGTGCGAGCAAGGAGGCCTACAAACCTAACTCAGTTACACCAGCTCTGTCAGGAGGAATGGGCCAAAATTCACCCAACTTATTGTGGGAAGCTTGTGGAAGGCTACCCTAAAACATTTGACCCGAGTTAAACAATTTAAAGGCAATGCTACCAAATACTAATTGAGTGTATGTAAACTTCTGACCCACGGGGAAATGTGACGAAAGAAATAAAAGCTGAAATAAATCATTCTCTCTACTATTATTCTGACATTTCACATTCTTAAAATAAAGTGGTGATCCTAACTGACCTAAGAAAGGGCATTTTTACTAGGATTAAATGTCAGGAATTGTGAAAAACTGAGTTTAAATGTATTTGGCTGAGGTGTATGTAAACTTCCGACTTCATCTGTAGATGTCATGTAAATCATAATTAACCCTGTGTACTACAACACCAACACGGCCCTCACTAGAGACTCATTACTCAGTTGTAGCATCTAACAACATTTTTAGTCATTTAGCAGACGCTGTTATCCAGAGCATACATATTTATTTATTTTTATACCAGCCCCCCCGTGGGAATCGAACCCACAACCCTGGCGTTGCAAGCGCCATGCTCTACCAACTGAGCTACACGGGACATTACAGTTAAATGGAACAAATCACTGGACCCGGATGACAGGCCCCTCCTCTCTGTACATGCTCTGCATCCCAAATGCCACCCTATTCCCTATATAGTGCACTACGTTTGACCAGGGCCCCATAGAGAATAGGGTTCCATTTGGGACGTCCAAATGGTGTTGATTACTCTGTTGTTGTTGTTGTTTACTTGTGTCTGTGTTGTCGGCCCTGTCTCCAGGCCTGCGTACGGCGGTCGGGATTGCCCCGGGTCCACTTTTGATTACCAGATGTGCAACACGGAGGAGTGTGCCGGACCGTACGAAGACTTCCGCGCTCAACAGTGCGTCCAGAGGAGCAACAAATACCACAAGAACACCAAGCACACCTGGCTACCCTACGAACACCCAGATGGTAGGACACAGCCTGCATCCCAAATGGAACACTATTCCTTTAGTGCATTACTGTTGACCAAAGGTCAAAGGTGAAATGATGCAGCTGGGTTGTAGTGAGTAATGTTAAGTTATAGTAAAGAAACTCAAATGGCACCCTATTCCCTATATGGTGCACTGCTTTTGACCAGGGCTCTGATCAAAAGCTGTGCACTGTGTAGGGATTAGGGTGCCATTTTGGATATCACCACATTGTAAAATATTGGCTTTACTTATTAACCCCTGCCATTCTAAAAGGTGAAACCATAATGTCCACTGTATTAGCAATAAAATGATTCTAATACATATTTACCGTAATAAGACAGTTTCCATACAATAGTAATAATTTCTAAATTTAATTATATATACTTACATAAGAAATAATAAATCAACCAAATAAGTTTTTATACATTTACAATACATTTATTTGACACAGGCGATGTGGCTGTAGCAATGAGATGTGTTGAATGCAGAGAGCCACACAATAAGAACATTAGAAGATGGGTGGAAGGGAGAGACTCAGAGACGCACTATATATACAAATGTATGTGGACACCGCTTCAAATTAGTGGATTCGGCTATTCCAGCACACAGCCATGCAATCTCCATAGACAAACATTGGCAGTAGAATGGCCTTACTGAAGAGCTCAGTGACTTTCAACGTGGCACCTTTCCAACAAGTCAGTTCGTCAAATTTCTGCCCTGCTAGAGCTGCGCCGGTCAACTGTAAGTGCTGTTATTGTGAAGTGGAAACATCTAGGAGAAACAACGGCTCAACCGCGAAGTGGTAGGCCACTCAAGCTCACAGAACAGGAGTGCAGAGTGCTGAAGCGCGTAGCACGTAAAAATCGTCTGTCCTCGGATGCAACACTCACTACCGAGTTCCAAACTGCCTCTGGAAGCAACGTCAGCATAATAACTGTTCGTCGGGAGCGTCATGAAATGGGTTTCCCTGGCCAAGCAGCCACACACAAGTTTAAGATCACCATGTGCAATGCCAGGCGTCGGCTGGAGTGGTGTAAAGCTCGCCACCATTGGACTCTGGAGCAGTGGAAACGCGTTCTCTGGAGTGATGAATTATGCTTCACCATCTGGCAGTCCGACGGACTAATCTGGGTTTGGCGGATGCCAGGAGAACGCTACCTGCCCGAATGCATAGTGCCAACTGTAAAGTTTGGTGGAGGATTAATAATGGTCTGGGGCTGTTTTTCATGGTTCAGGTTTGGCCACTTAGTTTCAGTGGAGGGAAATCTTAACACTACAGCATACAATGACATTCTAGACGATTCTGTGCTTCCAACTTTGTGGCAACAGTTTGGGGTAGGCCCTTTCCTGTTTCAGCATGACAATGCCCCCGTGCACAAAGCGAGGTCCAAACAGAAATGGTTTGTCGAGATCAGTGTGGAAGAACTTGACTGGCCTGCACAGAGCCCTGACCTCAACTCCATCTAACAAGTTTGGGATTAATTGGAACGCCGACTGCGAGCCTTGGCCTAATCGCCCAACATCAGTGCCCGACCTCACTAATGCTCTTGTGGCTGAATGGGGAGCAAGTCCCCTGCAGCAATGTTCCAACATCTAGTGGAAAGCCTTCCCAGAAGAGTGGAGGCTGTTATAGCAGCAAAGGGGGAACCAACTCCGTGTTAATGCCCCTGATTTTGGAATGAGATGTTCGACGAGCAGGTGTCCACATACTTTTGGCCATGTCGTGTATGTGACTCAGAGTTTTCCTCATTAATGTCTCAAATCAGACTACTGCTGGTGAGACAGACACAGAGAGAAGTCTACATTATCTGGACATTAATTAGACCTTTATTCTTCCTGAAAGAAAAATAACACCTTTGTGATATCAAGAACATACAGGAACATTAACATCACACACAGCAGCGTAACCATTTCAGACGCACACATGTGAACTGAGCATATTATCTCTGTGATCTCTGTGATCTCTGGCCTTGTGTTCCTGAGGTGAAACAAAGCGGAGAGATACAATACAATGCTTTCTCTGTCTTTTATTTAGTCTGTCTTCCCTCAGTCAGGACTAAAGGATGTGTTCAGTTTGTTTTCTTCTTCTATGGAGTTTTATTAGCCACCGTGCTTCTGCCTCTGCATTGCTTCCTGTTTGGGGTCTTAGACTGGGTTTCTGTATAAGCACTTTGTGACAACCGCTGATGTAAAAAGGGCTGTATAAAATACATTTGATTGATTGATTGATTGATTGATTGATTGATTGATCTTCACCCGTGCAGAGGCTCACAAGTGTGAGTTGAGCTGTCAGTCCAAAGAGACCGGTGAGGTGGTGGTCATGAACCAGGTGATGCATGATGGGACGCGGTGCAGCTACACAGACCCCTTCAGTGTCTGCACCCGGGGGGAATGTCTGGTATGTACAGTATAGCTATCTCTCTATCTAGACCTCTCTATCTAGACCTCTCTATCTATACCTCTCTATCTATACCTCTCTATCTATACCTCTCTATCTATACCTCTCTATCTATACCTCTCCATCTATACCTCTCTATATATACCTCTCTATATATACCTCTCTATCTATACCTCTCTATCTATACCTCTCTATCTAGACCTCTCTATCTATACCTCTCTATCTATACCTCTCTATCTATACCTCTATATAGACCTCTCTATATAGACCTCTCTATCTATACCTCTCTATCTATACCTCTATCTATACCTCTCTATCTATACCTCTCTATCTATACCTCTCTATCTATACCTCTCTATCTATACCTCTCTATCTATACCTCTCTATCTAGACCTCTCTATCTAGACCTCTCTATCTATACCTCTCTATCTAGACCTCTCTATCTATACCTCTCTATCTATACCTCTCTATCTATACCTCTCTATATATACCTCTCTATCTAGACCTCTCTATATAGACCTCTCTATCTAGACCTCTCTATCTAGACCTCTCTATCTAGACCTCTCTATCTAGACCTCTCTATCTAGACCTCTCTATCTATACATCTCTATCTATACCTCTATCTATACCTCTATCTATACCTCTCTATCTATACCTCTCTATCTATACCTCTATCTAGACCTCTCTATATAGACCTCTCTATCTATACCTCTCTATCTAGACCTCTCTATCTATACCTCTCTATATATACCTCTCTATCTAGACCTCTCTATCTATACCTCTATCTATACCTCTCTATATCTACAGTGCTTTCAGTGCCT